>NW_026608441.1:0-69000 GCF_029499605.1 Hyla sarda
TTATTGTTATAATAATGTCAGCAGAGAGAACTGTGGTCGTGATGTCATCAGAGAGCATTCCAAAAAGAAAAGAATTTCCTCTGTAGTATTCAGCAGCTAATAATTACAGGAAGGATTAAGATTTTTTAATAGAAGTCATTTACAAATATGTTTAACTTTCTGCCACCAGTTGATTTAAAAGAAGAAAGGTTTTCACCGGAGTACCCCTTTAAATCTCCACTTGGACACAAGCTGGCATGTCCCATTATGTCATGCATGATGCTGATCGATAACGGGTTCTGTTTTATTGTCAAATGAATTTTGATAAAGTGCCACTTGGACACAGGCTGATGTATAAGGTTACAGTGTAAAGGTGAAACAAAAATAGAGAAACAGAAACACAGCCGCACATCCACCATTTGTATTTTGATCTACTTGCTTCTCAGCATAATTTCAAAAACAAACAGGTTGTTATTATACATTTTGATTAAAAAGTACAAGCCCACTCGCCACGTCAAGGCCACCTAGTCAGAGTGGGTCCCTAAGCTAACGCTGGCGTAGTGCCGGGTGGTGACCACCATCTCTGCGACACCAAGCCCACAGGGGGAACGACCCAGTGGCCAGACAGCCCCACTGCTGCCCGACCAAGCCCCTGGCTCTGGGCCGCCCCACCCCACAGACAAAGCATCACAGAAACAATGGCCGCCACAGAGAACCACACCAGTGTGAACACCTACCATGTGCTCCCTACCAGAGAGCTGGGAGAATGCCAGGAGGAAATCCTTATTCAGTCTCCTGCTAATTTAAAAACACCTGGGCCGAATGGGTGACGTAGAGTGCTGGCCATGAAAGAGGGGATAGACTACAAATGTGACCATCTGTCTGTACCAACAGGTTTTTTATCTTTTCTTTTATTATTATTATATAAAATGAAAGTACAAAAAATTTAATTAACAGTATAATTTACATACAAAAGTATCCCCGCTTAATATCCCACCCCCACCCATGTATGCCTGCGTGGACAAAAATAGAGAGAGAGAGAAAAAAAAGGGAAAGAACCATGTACAACAGCTTCCTACCACAATCCCCAAGTGGATTCGAACTCTTTCCTTCTTTTCTTAGATCCTCCGATTCTCACCTTTTCAAACTTTTTTTATTTTATTAACTATTTCCACTCACTTACGTTAGGTGCTCTCGATGCAAATCATGTACAAGCAATAAGGTATTTAGCCAAAATAGTCAATTTTGGTATAAATTTTTTCAGCATGCCCATCTCCAAATCACACCCGAGCACCACAGAATTTATATCCCATGCACCCTTATCATTAACCACTTAAGGACCCAGGGCGTACCTGTACGTCCTGAGTCCGCTCCTGTTCTATAATGCATCATAGCGGGTCAGGCCCAGCCTCTAACAACGGCTGGGACCCGTGGCTAATAGCACGCTACATTGATCGCAGTGCCGCGCGATATTAACCCTTTAGACGCGGTGTTCAAAGTTGAACATTGCGTCTAAAGTGAAAGTATGCCGGTTAGCTCAGTGGGCTGTTCGGGATAGCCGCGGCAAAATCGCAGCATCCCGAACAGCTGTAGGACACGAGAAGGGTCTCCTACACCTGCCTCCTGGTGTCCGATCGCCGAATGACTGCTCAGTGCCTGAGATCCAGGCATGAGCAGTCAAGCGGCAGAATCATCGATCACCGGTTTCCTATGAGAAACCAGTGATCAATGTAAAAGATCAGTGTGTGCAGTGTTATAGATCTCTGGGATAACAATGATCAGTATAAGAGATCAGTGTGTGCAGTGTTATAGGTCCCTATGGAAGCTATAACACTGCAAAAAAAAAGTGAATAAAGATCATTTAACCCCTCCCCTATTAAAAGTTTGAATCACCCCCCTTTTCCCATAAAAAAAAACACAGTGTAAATAAAAATAAACATATATGGTATCGCCGCGTGCGTAAATGTCCAAACCATAAAAATATATATCGTTAATTAAACCGCACGGTCAATGTCGTACGCGCAAAAAAATTCCAAAGTCCAAAATAGTGCATTTTTGGTCACTTTTTATATCACGATCAATAAGTCCTATCAATACAAAAATGGTACCGCTAAAAACTTCAGATCACGGCGCAAAAAATGAGCCCTCATACCGCCCCATACGCGCAAAAATAAGATGACAATTTTAAATGTATAAATTTTCCTGCATGTAGTTATGATTTTTTCCAGAAGTCCGACAAAATCAAACCTATATAAGTAGGAGATCATTTTAATCGTATGGACCTACAGAATAAAGATAAGGTGTCATTTTTACCGAAATATGTACTATGTAGAAACGGAAGCCCCCAAAAGTTATGAAACAGCGTTTTGTCTCACAATGATTTTTTTTTCCGTTTTACTGTAGATTTTTGGGCAAAATGACTGACTTCATTACAAAGTAGAATTGGTGACGCAAAAAATAAGCCATCATATGGATTTTTAGGTGCAAAATTGAAAGTTATGATTTTTTTAAGGCAAGGAGGAAAAAAACGAAAATGCAAAAACGGAAAAACCCTCGGTCGTTAAGGGGTTAAATTTATTTTCAAGGAGTTCCTTTTTTTTTTTTTTTGTATATGTTCTATAAATAGGGTTCTGAAGAGCAAAGAGTAGAGAAAAAAAAGAAAAAGAAAAGGAAGAACTTTTAAGTCTACCATAAATTCCAAATTTTTCTACATTCTCTTTGCCCACCCCTACTCGTCATCCATCTAAACTCCTTATTTTTCATGGTTTTCAGACCTTCCTTCCATTCCTCTATTTGCAGTTCTTTAGGGGATATCCAATTCCTTAATATAATCAGTCTGGCGAAGAACAAAATCCGATGTAGTAGGCACTCAAATTTGCCCATCATACCAATAGCTCCCAGCAGTATAAACTCTATCATACGAGGTACCTTCACAGGGATTTTACTTTTCTACCTCGGTCCTTAAGGGGTTAAACAGCTCGGTCAATGGCGTACACGCCAAAAAATTCAAAAGTCCAAAATAGCGTTTTTTGGTCACGTTTTATATCATGAAAAAATGAATAAAAAGCGATTAAAAAGTCCAATCAATACATATTTGGTACCGCTAAAAACTTCAGATCACAGTGCAAAAAATTAGCCCTCTTACCGCTCCATACGCAGAAAAATAAAAAAGTTATAGGGGTCAGAAGATGACAATTTTAAACAAATACATTTTCCTGCATGTAGTTATGATTTTTTCCATAAGTGCGACAAAATCCAACCTATATAAGTAGAGTATCATTTTAATCGTATGGACCTACAGAATAAAGATAAGGTGTAATTTGTACCGAAAAATGTACTGCGTAGAAACAGAAGCCCCAAAAGTAACAAAATGACGTTTTTTTTCAATTTTGTGCGCACAATGATTTATTTTCCATTTCACCATAGATTTTTGGGTAAAATGACTGATGTCATTACAAAGTAGAGTCGTTGGCGCAAAAAATAAGCAATCATATGGATTTTTAGGTGCAAAATTGAAAGTTATGATTTTGTAAAGGCAAGGAGGAAAAAACGAAAATGGAAAAACCCTCGGTCGTTAAGGGGTTAAATTTATTTTCAAGGAGTTCCTTTTTTTTTTTTGTATATGTTCTATAAATAGGGTTCTGAAGAGCAAAGAGTAGAGAAAAAAAAAAAAGAAAAGGAAGAACTTTTAAATCTACCATAAATTCCAAATTTTTCTACATTCTCTTTGCCCACCCCTACTCGTCATCCATCTAAACTCCTTATCTTTCATGGTTTTCAGACCTTCCTTCCATTCCTCTATTTGCAGTTCTTTAGAGGATATCCAATTCCTTAATATAATCAGTCTGGCGAAGAACAAAATCCGATGTAGTAGGCACTCAAATTTGCCCATCTTACCAATAGCTCCCAGCAGTATAAACTCTATCGTACGAGGTACCTTCACAGGGATTTTACTTTCTACCTCTTTTATTACAGATTCCCAGAAAACAGATATCTTCTCACACGACCAGAAGCTATGTAAATAATCCGCCTCTTCCAAACCACATTTAACACACTGTGAAGTGATTCTCACCCCTATCCTATGTAAATGAAGCGCGGAATAGTGGGTCCTGTGTAATATCTTAAATTGTGTAATTTTATGTTCCATATTCCGAGAAACCTTGCTTATATTTTGGGCCATAATGTCCCAATCTTCCTCAGACACAGTACCCACTATTCCGGACCATTTGTCTTTAATTCTGTCGATCCCCCTTACTCCAATAATCTTATTTAATTTCTTATACAAAATTGATATTCCTTTTTTTTAAGGTGCTCTATTTGAGTTAGTGCTTCTATGAAATTATGTTTCTGTGCTACATATATCTCCTTATCTATCGTGTTATGGACTGCATGACTAACCTGCCAATAGTACAGCCAATCGTTATCACTAATATCATACCCCCTTTTTATGTGCTCAAATGAAAAGAGTTGTCCTTTATCAAATAATTGTTCCAGTCGTTTTAAACCCCTACTATCCCAAAAAGTTGACTCACAATTCACCAATTCTTTAAATTTATTGTTACCCCATAGGGGTGGGAACCCAAAACTATTTCCTACATGTAATTCTCCCTTTAATCTTTCCCATACTTTCCTATATTTATACCATAACATCGTGTTGTTTGACCCACTCTCCTCATAATCATCTAATTCCAACACCTCATATATGTTCACTTTCTCCTTATCTACTACAGTCTTCTCCAGATATCTAAAATTTCTCCAATTCACGATTCGTACCAACTGCGCGGCCATGTAATAAACAAAAAAATTGGGCATATCCAATCCCCCCCTATCTCCAGGGGCCATAAAATATCTGTACTTCAGACGAACCCTTTTTCTTCCCCCATAACAATCTACCCAGTATTACTTCTATCTTCCGGAACCAGCATTTACCGATCCACACTGGCGAGGCAGCAAGAAAAAAAAGGATCTGTGGGAGGACCACCATTTTTATTATCGCCATCCTTTCTGACATAGAGAAGGGCATTTTAATCCATACTTCTACTCTCTTCGCTAGACTATTTAATAGGGGCCGTATATTGTTAATCACAAACCTATCATTCGTGGCTGCTATTTTTACTCCCAGATAAAGGAAACATTCATTTTTTTTTTTTAGCACGGATAGTCTTCCCACCGTCTCCCCCATATCTTCATCCAGGGGGAGCATAGTAGATTTACTCCAATTTATCTCCAACCCAGATAGAGGGGCAAATGCCTCGAACATCTTAATGATACGATGTATTTTTTCTTGTGGGTTAGTTACAAAAAGGAGGATATCATCTGCAAATAACAAGATCTTACTCTTCTCTCCGTTTACTCCAAATCCCTCATGAACATCATTATCTCTTATCCAAGCCGCTAAGGGTTCAATATAAATTAAGAATAAAAAGGGTGAGAGGGGGCAGCCCTGCCTTGTTCCTCTACTTAGTTTGAATGGGTAGGAGGGAGTTCCATCCACCACTACACTCGCCTCGGGGTTAGTGTATAGTAGCTGAATATAACTCAAAAACCTCGGGCCCACCCCAACCCTCTTCAACACTTCCCAGAGGTATCCCCACTCCACCCTGTCAAAAGCTTTAGTAGCATCCAATGACAGAATGGAGCGGGGGCCTCGGGATCCACTCTGGATTGCTTCATACACCTGGTGAATATTGTCATGAACCGTTCTTCCTGACCTAAACCCTCCCTGGTCATTGCCCACCACTACCTCCACTACTTTATCCAATCTCCTTGCCAGTGCTTTCGCTATTATCTTTATATCTGTATTAAGCAAGGAGATAGGACGATATGAGCCCAAATCCAAGGGATCCTTATCTTTTTTCCTAATGAGTCTAATATTAGCCTCACACATAGATTTAGGGAGAACCCCCTCCCCCCCCCCCCCTCCAGGATTCATTAATGATACCCAGCAGTTTTGGAAGTAGCAGAGTTGAGTATATCCTATATATCTGGAAAGGAATGCCGTCAGACCCGGGGGATGTATTCCCTTGGATTGATGCCAATGCCTCCTCCAATTCCTGGAGGGAAATTGGGTCATCCAGGGAGTGCCTTACATCCTCTGTCAAACTTGGAATATTACTTCCCCTCAAGAATTCCGCTACCTCCGCCCTATTAATATCGCTGCCCATATAGAGATTGGAGAAAAAAGAGCCAACCATTTGGGCTATTTCTTCTCTATCTGTGGTTATGCTACCATCCTCCCTCCTCAGAGCCATAATACCACATTCGTCGCCTTGATTTTTAAGTAATCTTGACAGTGTCTTATTTGGTTTCCCTTTCTCAAAGAAATTAAATTGCCCACTGAAGAATAGTTTATTTTGTGCCTTTTTAAGTAGATATTCTTTATATTCCTCTTGTGCTGCCTTCAGTTCTAACAGATGTTCCCCCCCCACTATCCTCTTCTATCCCTGCTTCTAATGTTGCCACTTTACTATTCAGTACTGATTCTTCCTGTGAGAATTCCTTTTTTTTTTATTGATTCGCCCTATATATAGGCCCCTCAAATATGCCTTCATAGTATCCCATACCACCTGAGGGTTTGCGGACTTATGATTAATCTCCCAGAATGCCTCTATTTCCTGTCTAAACCAGTCCTGGTCGCCCACTAATTCAATCCAGTGGGGGTTGAGCCGAAAGCCCAACCTTTTCCCACCCATTACCTTACCTCCAATTTCCACCACCACTGGGCAATGGTCCGAAAGGGTTTTAGCTTTATACTGCACCCTGCTGGTCCAGGTCATTGCATTCTTATCACACAGGCATAAGTCAATTCGGGAAGCGGTGTTATATGAGGTACTAAAACATGAGTACTGTCTTACTCCTGGGTTTAGTTTCCGCCACCCATCAACCCAATTCATCTCTCCACAGTATCTCGCCAATGCTGTTTCGTTCCCCCCTACATTCCTACCTAATTTGTATCTGTCCATACTAGGGTCCATTACATTGTTCAAATCTCCAACTATCCATAATGCCGAATGTGTCTTACTTTCGCTATAGCTCACGAGGTCCCTCAGAACATCCACTCTAAAAGGTGGAGGAATATAAACAAAAGCCAAGATGACTGGCCTATCTTCCCATATTCCATAAAGAAATACATATCGACCATACTTATCTACCTTTGCATTCTTAGTCTCGAATGGTACCCTCCTGTGAACATATACTGATACTCCCACGGAGTAGGAAGAGAGTCTGGAGTGGTATTCTTCTTTGGCCCACTTCCTTGGAAGTATCTGCTCATCTCTTGACCTATGGGTCTCAACTAAACATATGATCGCAGGAAGGCACCTCCGAATATAATCGAATATTGCACACTTTTTAATTCTATCCGACATACCTCGTACGTTCCAGGCTAATAGTTTAAGCATAGATATATTTGCCTAAGAGAAAAAAGAAAAGAGAGAAGAAGAAGAGAAAAAAAAAAAGGAAAACCCCTCTTTTGATCATCCCGTGCCATCCCTCCTTCCTTTCCCTTACCCTTCCCCCCCCCGCACCCCCCCTCTCCCCATAATGCACCGTACTTCTACTATGCACTCCTATCCTAGTGACACTATCCTTTCTTCCACCTCCAAGACCGAGTACCTAGAGCCTGTTTTACTAGGGGAGAGATCCTTCTGGGTTCTAGTTTTTATACCCACAGCTGGAGACTTCCATATTTTATCCAATTTACCCATAGCCCCCTTATCTTTTTGTGGCGAGCTACCCCCTGATCTTCTGGGGTTCACCTTAGGGGCCATTTCACCCACTATTTCTCTTCACTTTATATTTGTGGGGTGTATGTATCACTACGGGGATATCAAGGACCAACTTAGCAACTTTATACACCATAGGCCCCTCCCACTCGAGAATTTAAATCCCGTTATTTACAGCATACAAAAGTAAGAATTCACAGTCCCATATGGCTCTGAGGAGCGCTTAAAACCTAGGGTATCACACCCTGATCCAGAAATATCCACCACCAAATATAGCATACTAATATGCAACTACGGAATCATTAGCGTATTCACGCTCCCCCTGGTAGACAGGGCAATCACCCCCCAGAGTCACTGATCTTATTGCGTCCAGGGAGGGGTCCAATTTCATGAGAGAGGAATTCTGCTAAGACCAAGTTGTTCAATTTAGTCCATGAGTCCCGGTTTCTCCTGAATAAGAGAGAAAGGGGGGGTAAGTCCTCCAAAAACATCGATTTTTACAGCATGGCAAGCCATAGGTACCTCTACGTGACCATAATTATACCATCCATACTCCTCAAGGTCCACACAGCTTTCATTATGGGCAGAGAGTCTCCATGACTAAAAGTAAAGGATGCCTAAAGGGAGGAGGGAGGGGGGGCGTCAATCCCACATTGCTCAGTTAGCTCAGTTCCCCGAGGCGTCAATTGACCATTAGGGCTCGGCCCAAACAGGTAGGGCAGGAGCATCTCTATCACTGTAATTAGGCACACTGTAGCTCCTTCCTCATGTGCAGCAGCCAAACAGCACCCCAAGCTAATAATATACATGTCTGCCTCATAAGGACATTTAATAAGCTTCAATGGGTGCTCCACAGTTACCAACCATCACAGGGGGAAGAGGGGGGAGACCCGGACAGATGCATTGCCGCAGCTGCCACTCACCAAATCGCTAGGAGGAGTGACCAGGCAGAGAGTCAGGCATCCAATATTGTCCATTTCACATGGGGCCAGTGCAAGGGGCTGCTGCTGTTCAGAATATTGCCGGGGTATTAATCAATGGTTTCACCTAGTTGGAGGGAATCCGTGAGTAGGTTTCATGGCAGTTTGTCCTCATGTAAAACACATCCATGCAGAGAGACTGCTGAATAAGAATATCTGCCCCCCAAAAGGGAGCAATAACTCACCGGCTAATGCACTGTTAGATATTCATCACATGTAGCGTCTGATCGTTTTACTCAGCTCCACTCTCCATCCACAAGAAAGGGTCTGGGCCAGTCTATCCAAATCCCAGCAAGGAGTAGCGGAGTTCCACACATGCCCCTCAACACCTCCGCGTCACTGTGGCCTACGTGAGGAAGGTGCCACCATATATAGGCCTCCGACACAAGCCCGAAGCTCCTCTCAGTAGCTGGCCGAAGTAAAACCACACCCCCCCCCTCTCACCTCCTCTCCGGCATCCCCTTCCACAGCGCCTCCCGTCCTATCCGACGACGGGTTGCGCCACCACCGTCTCGCTCCTCCCTCCTCCGACGGCAGAATCCAGTGCCCCCGGCTCTTCACAGGGCGTCCGGGCAGGAGAGCCCCACTGTCGGCGTTAAGCTGTGAGTATCCCGGCATCGCGAGGTCGGCATCCACTCCACCTCCGTCCCGAGGGCTCAGGGGGCGGGGCCAGAGCCCCGGAGTGCGCGGCCCTAGCTCATGCCGCCGTCACTTCCCTTCAAGGAGTTCCTTGATGTGCCCCCAAAAATCAGCCACCTTCGGACATGTCCATACAAGATGGACAAAGTCGGCTCTACTTTGCCCACATTTTGGATAAGTATGATCACTTCTACATTTCATCTCCCACAAAGATACTGGGGAATAATACAATTGGTTTATGATTTTTAGTTGTAAGAGTTGAATTTTTTTATTTGAGGAGCATTTCTTGGCACCAGCCCAAACATTCTCCCACTCTCCCTCCTCAAGTCTCACATTTACTTTTGCCCATTTCTTTTTAACTGTTTCTTGAACTGCAGTACTTGATTCTTTAATTAGATCTCTATATATCCTTCCCAATGATATAGTTCGCCCTTGTGAAGTGCATCCTTATTAGATGTGTTCCTATAAGCCGCTCCTATCTGTAAATTCCAGAAATGTTTCCCCGTGTCTATATGAAATTCCTTAGCAAGCATATCAAACGTGATTAACTCCCCATTTCTACTAATTTTCCCAATATATGTAATCTCCAACCATACCCAAAACCCTCAATCTATTTCCCCATATTGGGGGGAACTCAAGACTATTTACCACCTATTTACCACCTTACAAATTTTGTTTAATTTTACTTATAATAAAACCCCATAAAAGATAAAGACTTCCCTATGTGTCTGCTTCCAAGACTTCTATTATCTTATCATATTTTCCTTCAAAGAAGTTTAACATATAATTTAATATGGGGTTATTCTTCTTGTTCTTGATATCTTGTGCCTTAGCAGCTAGGAAATCGTTATAGAAAGGCTGCACTCTTCATCCCCCCTCACCCTCTAAGAGGGTCATACTTCTATACTTTATTCGTACTCTCCCTCGCCACCATATTAATTTATTTAACATGGCTTTTAGTCCTTTGAACCAGTTTCCCGGTATCCACATGGGGAGACTCTGATGATATTCAGGATCTGTGGCAAGAGAACCATTTTTAATAGTGCCACCCTCTCTGCTCGATGACATCCTACCCCATTTATCAATTTTAGTTTTAATCTTAAAGAGCAAGGGCATTAAGTTTGTTTTTACAAATTAGTTTTTCTTAGCCGAGATATCGACCACAAGGTATTTCAACGTAGCCCCTTCTTTAAGAATCGTTATAGTAGAGACTTTCGGTATGATCCCATCTATCACCGGGAGCCACAAGGATTTGGCCCAGTTCACTTTAAGGCCTGCAACTTCACCGAACTGATTATATTTATAATTTTAGGTAGCATTGTTTCCAAATTATCGAGGAAGAGTATAACAATATCTTATCATTCACTCCTTCTATCCCACATCCATGAAACTCTGTTGATCTCCTCAATAGCTCTGCCAGGGGCTTTATATATAAGACAAACAAGTAGGGGATAGGGGGCACCCTTGACGCGTACCTCTAGAGAGTGGAAAAGGCTCAGTTAGCCTACCATTGATGATGATTTTGGATCTCTATAAAGGAGTTGTATCCATTTAATCATTCCTCCACTAATATTATATTCCTCCAATAGTTTCCAGAGCCTCCATTCCACCCTGTCAAAGGCCTTCATTGAGTCCAATGACAGGATGGAAAGGAGGGGCCCACCATCCACTTCCAGATTGGCAAATACGCTTGCAATATTTTCTTTAATTAACCTACCAGGAATAATTCCCGATTGATTCGGGTGGATCAACTCTGGTATGAGGATCGGCAGGAGGTGGTGATTGTGTGTGCTGCTGGATACCCTTGGAGGCGCTGGCGGAGAGGTGAGCCCAGTACCTGGAGAGAGGAGCAGGTGGTGATGTGCTGCAGTTGTGGTGAGGAGGCGGGTGGCTCGCGGTGAGCAGGAGGCTTCAGAACACAGACGGAAGCTGGCGCAGAGATCCGGTGAACAATGTGCAGAATGGGTGAAACCGCTCCAATTGTTTGTCTTTAAAGGGGTTGACTAGCATTCATTCCCTGTACTCCCCTTATAAGTTGAATAACTAACAACAGCTACCAAGTTACTAATATCTATTTAGCACATTGGCAGTGAATAACTTTTTGTGCATTGGCAGTGAATAACTTTTTGTGCATTGGTAGTGAATAACTTTTTGGGTACTTACCTATAATTAAACTAACAACCATCGCTATATGTGATCTCCTATGAAATAACCTATAAATCTACTAACATCAAAAACTGTAATGTACTAAGAATAAGCCAACTTTGCTACCAACCATATACGCACATATGGATTTGTCATTTCTGGAGTGAGTTTTTGACAGGATTAGTGCAGGGTGAGAAGAACTCAATAGTGAGCTTATTTGGTGGAGAGCAGGTTTGGACTGGTGAGGACAGTCATCCCTGCTGTGGTGAGAGCTCAAACTCCACTTTTCCTCCAAGGTGAACCACAGGATCAATCAGGCGCCAAGGACTTGTGAAGAGCAGTACGTTTATTTTACCCACAATGTAGGGCTGGGCGGTATACCGGTTCACACCGAACACTGACATTTTTGTGCTGCACGATATGAATTTTAACCCATACCGCAATACTGGTTGGCCCCTCCCCCTCTGGAATGAATGAATTAGCCCAGCGCTGCGCTGTCCCCACATTGGGGAACTAATCATATGTTGCCCGCGAGTGCTGTTCTGCCCCCCAATTATCAGCCTAGCGCTTTCCCCATCTCCCTTCCTCCTGTTTGTTGTGGCCGCCGGCGCTGACACTCTATACCAGTGGTCTTCAACCTGCGGACCTCCAGATGTTGCAAAACTACAACTCTCAGCATGCATGCTGGGAGTTGTAGTTTTGCAACATCTGGAGGTCCGCAGGTTGAAGACCACTGCTCTATACTGTGTGGTATCCCTATGCCCGGGCTGCAAAAATAAACAAGATAAACTTTATCTTACGTTGGTCCGGTACTGGCCTCATCTGCTTCCTAGGAAATGGAACGTCGGACAGCCGTCAGCCTATCACTGGCCGCATCGATGTTCTGCCTCGGCCGCTGATAGGCTGAGCCCACTGTCATGTAAGAAACTGTCCAGAGCTCCTTACATGACAGTGGGCTCAGCCTATCAGCTGCCAAGGTGGAACATCGCTGATGGCTATCCGATGTTCCCGTCCCCAGCGTAAGGCCGACGTCGGAACCTGCGTGAGCTTATTTTGTTTACCTTGTGTCAGGGTGACATGTGAGTATTTACCCCGATGGGGGCAGCCCTGGGCTGATAACTAGTGGGGAGGGGGGCAGAACAGCGCAGTGCTGGGCTAATAATTAATTTTGGGGGGGGAGGGGAGGAGGAGGAGGAGGACATACCGTTATATACCGTGGAACCGCCGAAAGTTACAAAAATACCGTGATACATACATTTGGTCATACCGTCCAGCCCTACCACAATGCAGCGCGTTTCGCAGTGAAGACCGCTTCATCAGGCATATTGGGAAACGCGGATATGCATGGTATTTATATAGAGTTGAGTTAACCCTTGCATAGGCAGAAATAATTTGTAACATCCATAGAAAGTTTTGGTAAAAATACAAATAAATAACATATAAAAAAATATATATATAATTAAAATAAATTTACAACAAATATTATCCAAAGGAAACAGTCATTAGCTTCATAAAAAACAATAAATTATAAATATGATGTGCATCAAGAAAATTTCTCCTTCATTTATAAATTCCAAAAGAAAAATTATATAGCCATGAAACAGACAAATGTCAGAAATACGTCAGATGCTATTTTGCATTTTCAATGGGTTCATTCAAATCATGTGGAAAAAGAGTATCCAGGGTGAATATCCAATAAGACTCCCAATTTATTAATTTTTGGAATCTATTATGAACCTGAACCGGAATCGTTACGATAATTACTAGGTCCAACACATCAAAATTATTATCGTGTTTTAAAGATAGATGACGGGGAATGCTATGTAACATAAAACGGTCTCTGACATTTGATCTGACATTTGATCTGTGCTTGTTCATGCGGGATCGCACTGTCTGAATAGTGCGGCCCACATATTGCAACCCACAAGGACAGGATAAAAGATAAATAGCATAAGAACTTTCACAATTATTACATGTATTAATCACATATCATTTTTTAGTATTCTGAGAAAAAAAAATTATATTTCGGATTATTAATCATGATGCAGCATTTACACCATATTTTGTTACATGTGAAAGTACCATTTTGTGACACATGGTCAAGAGAAGAATTATTTTTATTTTTTAACAGACTCGGGGCAACTAAATTACGTAAGTTCATAGACCTCCGAAAAGTGACATCCGGTTGGTGTCCCGGTTGGCATTCACCTAACACCGGGTCACATTTGAGAATAGACCAGTGTCTTCTTAGAAGAAAGCGGAAAGCGGCCTGACGAATCGCCTAGGGGCGTGGCCCAGCGTCTGAGCTCCCCCCGTTTCCATCCGCCATCTCCCTGCTTGGACCGGTCCTCGGTCCTTGGATTATCGTACCCGTTTGGCCTGCCTGCTATGGACTGGTGAACACTCCGCTTTCTTTCTCTTTTTGTGGAGTTATATATACTGCTGTTTATATTCTAGCGTGTAGCACTTACTTTCCTACTGATGTACACACCTGAGTCCGATATCTGGAGCTATTTCTGCACAGGGATTATACATGTAACGGTGGTGCTGGCTGACATTTCTTTCTTTCTTTGTGATTATATATATATATACTTATTTCTTGGCAGGACAAATTAATTTTTTGACTAATTGGAAAGAATTCACCTTTATTGATTTTCTGTTACCCGGCAGTGGTGTGACCTTTATAGATATCTTCCAGTTGTTGGAATCAGGAAGGTCAGAAGGAGGTGAATGGAGGAAGGTGTTGATGGATCAAAGCTTGGTTAAAACATGGAGGGTACTTAGGAGAGAGCTGGATATAAAAGGAACGTTGGATGAGGCGCCACTGCTGGATAACTTAAATATACCTGAGGTGAGAGAGTTGGGAGAGATAAGCCTTCTTAGAAATACGAGGTGTGTTAGGATAAAAGATTTATGGGGAAGAGGTAAATTCAAAAACTGGATAGAATTGAAAGAAGAATTTAACTTGCAGGAGGGTGGATGGAATATATTGGTTTAAAAAAAGCGTTTCTTGAGTTTATTGCTAAAGGAGGTCACATACATTCAGCTTACCCTGAGATCTTGGGGAAAATAATGGGTAGTAAAATTAGGGAAAAATACATTTTGTTTGTGTATAGAGCCTTGGTAAGGCATGTCCAAAAATAAATTGCTCCACAAGAGCTCCCAACAATGGCAGGAGGAGACTGGTTTTAGTAAAATAATAGTTTGGGATAGTTTACGGAAAAATATTAATCTAAAGGGTTTTAGTTTATGTATCATGATGAATTTTGGATGGGAGGATTGTTATTCTCTTTTTTTTGTAAATAAAATTAATAATAAACTTGTAAGCCTAAAAAAAAAAAAAAAAAAAAAATCCAGTATGACTTTTATTAACCGACCTGCTAAACTTTGCCCTAATATTTTAACGTCAACATTTAAAGGGGTACTCTCGTGGAAAACATTTTTTTTTTTTTTATCAACTGGTGCCAGAAAGTTAAACAGATTTGTAATTACTTCTATTAAAAAATCTTAATCCTTCCAGTACTTTTTTGGGGCTGTATACTACAGAGGAAATACTTTACTTTTTAGATTTTTCTGATGTCATGACCACAGTGCTCTCTGCTGGCATCTCTGTCCATTTTAGGAACTGTCCAGAGCAGTATATGTTTTCTATGGGGATTTTCTCCTGCTCTGGACAGTTCCTAAAATGGACAGAGATGTCATCAGAAAAATCTAAAAAGTAAAGCATTTCCTCTGTAGTATATAGCCCCAAAAAAGTACTGGAAGGATTAAGATTTTTTAATAGAAGTAATTTACAAATCTGTTTAACTTTCTGGCACCAGTTGATAAAAAAAAAAAAAAAAAGTTTTCCACGGGAGTACCCCTTTAAAATGATACCCTACTTATATAGGTTTCATTTTGTCGTACTTCTGGAAAAAATCATAACTACATGCAGGAAAATTTGTACGTTTAAAAATGTCATCTTCTGACCCCTATAACTTTTTTATTTTTCCACGTACAGGGCGGTATGAGTGCACATTTTTTGCGCTGTGATTTGAAGTTTTTATTGGTACCATTTTTGTTTTGATCTGACTTTTTGATCACTTTTTATCAATTTTTTTAATGGTATAAAAATTTACCAAAAATATGCTTTTTTGGACTTTGGAATTTTTTTTACGTGTACGCAATTGACCGTGCGGTTTAATTAACAATATATTTTTATAGTTCGGACATTTACGCACGCGGCGATACCACACATGTTTATTTTTATTTACACTGTTTTATTTTTTATTGGAAAAGAGGTGTGATTCAAACTTTTATTAGGGAAGGGGTTTAATGACCTTTATTAACACTTTTTTTTACTTTTTTTTTTGCAATGTTATAGCTCCCATAGAGACCTATAACACTGCACACACTCTGCACACACTGATCTTTTACACAGATCACTGGCGTGTATTAACAGGCCTGTGATCAGTGTTATCGGCGCTTGACTGCTCCTGCCTGGATCTCAGGCACGGAGTAGTCATTCACCGATCGGACACCGAGGAGGCGGGTAAGGTCCCTCCCGGTGTCCTGTAAGCTGTTCGGGACGCCGCAATTTCACCACGGCGGTCCAGAACGGCCCGACTGAGCAGCCGGAATAGTTTCACTTTCACTTCAGACGCGGTGGTCAGCTTTGATCGCCGCATCTGAAGGGTTAATACAGGACATCACCGCAATTGGTGATGTCCTGTATTAGCCGCGGGTCCCGGCCATTGATGGCTACCGGGACCGACCCGATATGACGCGGGGTCCTTCGTCGTTAAGGAGTTAAGAGGGATATGGGTCTAAACGCTGCTGGATCCCCTACATTGTCCCCTAACTTTTTTGGTATAAGGGTTATATTTGCCTCTAGCATTATTAAAAATGTAAATAGTCCTATAGAGTTTACTAATATTGTCTGTACTGACAGGTTAGTTCAGGTGACACTGATGACAGATTTCCTTTAAGAAGTAAAATAGAACCTTTCTGACAAGGTGAAATAGGCTGAAAGATCTCAAAACACCAAGACGTCATGGCGAGATCCAAAGAAATTCAGGAACAGATGAGACACAAAGTCTGCAAAGGGTTACAAATCCATCTCTAAAGCTTTGGTACCCCAGCGAACCACGGTGAGAGCCATTATCCACAAATGGAGAAGATGTGGAACAGGTAAACCTTCACTGAAGTGGCCGGCCTACCAAATCTACCCTAAGAGCGCAGCTAAGACTCGAGAGGTCACAAAAGAACAAACAACAACATCAAATAAACTGTGAGCCTCATTTGTCTCAGCGAAGATCATGACCCGACCATAAGAAAGGTATCGGGCAAAAACAGCATCCATGGCAGAGCTCCAAGGGGAAATACCTCTGCTGACCCAACATAACTAAAGATGAGCGAATCGAAGCTGACGAACCCGAATTTCAGGAAATATTCGATTTCCAATGAATGCGAATATCGCCGCAATTCTATCGCGCAAATCGATTCATTAAACTCCATTTACTGCGGTGTAGGCTCAAGGGCATCTAAAATGGCAGATCCACATGTCAGTACATAGGGCAAGGAAGGTGGGAAGGGAAGTAGGCGGGATGACCCTGAATCACATGCAGGATGCAGCCTATCAGCAGCCAGTCACCCCTCTGATGTCACAGCCCTATATAATTGGCAGCCATATTGCGGCCAGCCACTTCATTACAATACACTTCAGAGAGATAGAATGGAGAGCCTGTGTGTGTGTTACAGCAAAGAAAAGCGCATTCCAGCAGCGTTTAACATCCTCCTAGTCACATCAGCATTCTCGTGGACGGAGTGCAGTGTTTTTTTCACTGAAAAGGATTTTTACTGCAGCCATTAACCTCCCAGTCACTTTCTTCAGCATTGTATTACAGAGAGGGGCAGAGAGCTGTGTGTTGCCTCATACATTACAACAAGCTGCATCAACTTCATAAACCTTAGCAGAGGAGGCAGGAAGAATTTTTCAGCGCAATTCAGTGTTCCACAAAAAAAATCATCTACTGGTTATACTAGTCTGTAGATGGTATAATACACAGCAGTCCATTCCTAATATTGTGCAATTTTGTGTTTAGTACACAGCTTTTTTTGGCTGCAGCACTGTTGTGTACTGCTGGTGTTTTATAAAAATATATTTTTTAAGGGTACTGTAGCGCATTTTGCTGCCTTCATCAGTGCATACTGCATACGTACATCTAAGTAGTGTACTATTTTGTACCTGTTAATCTGTCAAGGGCCTACATACTGTGAAATTCCTGCCAAATGTAATCACCGGCTCCTGTTCTAGACAAATACTGTTTTAAACGTAGTGAAGTGTATTGTACTCCCCTCATATACGCACTAAGTATGTCAGGCAGAGAAGTGCCAGGATGTGGCAGAGGCCTAAATCCTTCAGGCAGAGGTCGCAGCAGACTAGGGGCGAGTGGCAGCAGGAGTCGCAGCGAGAGGCCTGAGCTCCCGTTATCAGCTAGCAGTCGTGTCTCGACCAGCAACCCATCTGCCATCATCGATAGGTTAACACGCTCATCCACTTAATCGCAAGTGACATCTGACACCCCCAGTCAACAGTCAGTGGGTTCCTCAGACCAGTGGCGGATCCAGGGGGGGGGGGGGGGAACGGGGCAATTGCCCCCCCCCCCCAAGATTGCTGTCCCCCGCCCCCTAGAATGGTGGAGCCGAAGCTGTAAGCTTCCGCTCCACCATTCACTAACCTAGGCAGTCTCACACGCTGTGAGTACACAGCGTGTGAGCTGCGGGGACGCGATCCTCTGCAGGCCGGCGCGATGACATCACATCATCGCGCCGGCGCCTGGAAATCCCGTCCTCGCGGCCAGCATACAGTAAGTAAGAAGAGTATGCTCAGGGCCCAGGGGATTTGGGATTTGGAATATGTGCCACTGTTAAGGGCACTGTATCGGAGGGGGAGGGGGATTTAAAAACTTAGGGGGGTGGGGGAGAGAAAGGGGAATTTTTAATGTGAGGTGCTGCAGGGCAAAGCACTGGGGGCACTATATGTTAAGAGCACATGACAGGGGGGGCCCCCTGTGCTGTGCCCCTCACATATAATGCCCCCTGTGCTGTGCCCCACACATAATGCCCCCTGTGCTGTGCCCCACACATATAATGCCCCCTGTGCTGTGCCCCTCACATATAATGCCCCCTGTGCTGTGCCCACACATATAAATTATATGTGTGGGGGGCACAGCACAGGGGGCATTATATGTGTGGGGCACAGCACAGGGGGTATTATATGTGTGGGGCACAGCACAGGGGGCATTATATGATATAATGCCCCCTATGCTGTGCCCCACACACATAATGCCCCCTGTGCTGTGCCCCACACATATAATGCCCCTGTGCTGTGCCCCCCACACATATAATTTATATGTGTGGGCACAGCACAGGGGGCATTATATGTGAGGGGCACAGCACAGGGGGCATTATATGTGTGGGGCACAGCACAGGGGGCATTATATCATATAATGCCCCCTGTGCTGTGCCCCACACATAATTCCCCCTGTGCTGTGCCCCACACATATAATGCCCCCTGTGCTGTGCCCCACACATAATGTCCCCTGTGCTGTTCCCCTCACATATAATGCCCGTGCTGTGCCCCACACATATTATGCCCCTTGTTCTGTGCCCATCACATATAATGCCCCCTGTGCTGTGCCCCACACATATAATGCCCCCTGTGCTGTGCCCCTCACAAATAATGCCCCCATCATGCGCCCCTCATATATAATGCCCCCATCCTGTGCCCCTCATATATAATGCGCCATCATGCGCCCCTCACATATAATGCCCCCTGTCCTGTGCCCCTCACATATAATGCTCCTGTCATGTGCCCCAAACATATAATGCCCCCTGTGCTGTGCCCCTCACATATAATGCCCCCTGACTGGACAGGACAGGGGGCATTATATGTGAGGGGCGCATGATGAGGGCATTATATGTGAGGGGCAAAGAACAGGGGCATTATATGTGAAGGGCACAGCACGGGGCATTATATGTGTGGGGCATATGACAGGAGCATTATATGTGAGGGGCACAGCATGGGGGGCATTATATGTGAGGGGCACAGCACAGGGGGCATTATATGTGAGGGGAACAGCACAGGGGACATTATATGTGAGGGGCACAGCACGGGGGGCATTATATGTGAAGGGCACAGCACAGGGGGCATTATATGTGTGGGGCATATGACAGGAGCATTATATGTGAGGGGCACAGCATGGGGGGCATTATATGTGAGGGGCACAGCACAGGGGGCATTATATGTGAGGGGAACAGCACAGGGGACATTATATGTGAGGGGCACAGCACGGGGGGCATTATATGTGAGGGGCACAGCACAGGGGGCATTATATGTGAGGGACGCATGATGGGGGCATAATATGTGAGGGGCAAAGAACGGGGAATTATATGTGAAGGGCACAGCACAGGGGGCAATATATGTTAGGGGCACAGGGCATTATTATGTGGGGGGAACAGGACGGGTCATAATTATTATATGTAGGGGCACAAGATGGGGCATTATTACTATATGTGAAGGCACAGAGTGTTTTGCATTTCAGAAGTATATTGTAGATTATGAGGAATTTCTGGGGTGGTACATTTTTATATGGGCCACAATACATTTGGGTATTTTATTCAGAGGGTGCACTGTACAGCAAGTTATATTCAGATAGTGCAGTGTGTGGTAGTATTAAATTTAGAGGGTACAGTGTGTGGTAGTATTATATTCAGAGAGTGCAGTGTGTGGTAGTATTATATACAGAGGGTACAGTGTGGTAGTATTCTATTCAGAGAGTGCAGTGTGTGGTAGTATTAAATTTAGAGGGCACAGTGTGTGGTAGTATTATATTCAGAGAGTGCAGTGTGTGGTAGTATTATATTCAGAGAGGGCAGTGTGTGGTAGTATTATATACAGAGGGTACAGTGTGTGGTAGTATTCTATTCAGAGAGTGCAGTGTGTGGTAGTATTAAATTTAGAGGGCACAGTGTGTGGTAGTATTATATTCAGAGAGTGCAGTGTGTGGTAGTATTCTATTCAGAGAGTGCAGTGTTTGTTAGCATTAAATTTAGAGGGCACAGTGTGTGGTAGTGTTATATTCAGAGGGCACAGTGTGTGGTAGTATTATATTTAGATGGCCCAGTGTGTGGTAGTGTTATATTCAGAGGGTACGGTGTGTCATAGTATTATATTCAGAGGGTACGGTGTGTGGCGGTATTATATTCAGAGGGAACAGTGTGTTGTATATTCAGGAGGTACAGTGTGTCAGAATTATATTCAGAAGGTATGTGCCAGTATTAGATTCGAAGAATACAGTGTTTGGCAGTATTATAATAATTATTGTTTTCCTATAGAGGATCAGAATCCGCTGACATAGTGAGGAGACGTCTGGGCATCAAGTTCTGCAGGGAGAACATTTAGCTGAAACAAGTCCCGGCGGTATATACATCTGAATTAGATAAGGAAAGACTATAGAGAAGACGTCACCTGTAATCACTGATGTCATTCTGTATCCTCCTGTGTGTGTCCCATCAGAGCTGTAGTCACTGAAGAAGTTCTGCAGTAATGATGGGTGAAACAACAACTCCCAGCATCCCCTTACCACTACTTAGGTCATACTGGGAGCTGTAGTTTTAAATGGTAAAAACTTCTTTAGCACTTTCCCATTCTGCGGCAATTGGTATTTTTGATAATTATTCTGACATGTGAACACGGCCTAAGAGTCTTAAACAAGGTTAGGACTGTATGATACATTTAATAATATTGTAAGCAACACCTTGTTTTCTGTCCGCCAACACAAAATACTCTAATAGTGCCCCTCCCGAGACTCGACTCTGGATCCGCCCCTGCCTCAGACACAACCCTCAGTTGGTATGGCCCGGGAGCAGTCCCTGTTCTCCCATTGCCTTTGTCTTATGCTGTTCCCTCTCCTAGAGAAGTATCTTATGCTGTGGGTTCAGTTTCACTATTCACTGAGGACGATCTAATAGAGGACACTCAGCAGCTACTGCCCGGCCAAGAAGTGGAGGAGACATCCGCTGCCTCCTCCGCTAGGCCGTCAAGTAGTGATGAGGAGAGTGACATGGGAGGTGGTGTTGCCAGGGTTCAGGGTCCTGAAGCAGACACTGTTGAGGAACCTGAGGAGGACATTAGTGACAAGCAGACACTTGTTTATGATGATCAAGCCGATTGTAATTGGGAGCCAGATGCAGAAGGGGCTTCATCATCATCAGGAGAAGAGAGTTGCAGGTTGCCCGTGAGGCAGCAGCTGATCCAGCAAGGTGGTAGTAGCATGGTTGGCAGTCAGCATTGTGGCAGAAGTGGAAATTCTGGAGCCAAACGTGCCCGGGGGAGACCACCTGCTTCGCGGCATACAAAAAATTGTCCTGGTGGATCTCTGGGTTAATATCCAAAAATTTCAAATCCCCTTCTGGATGGTTGCCCCTGTGGGGAGTAGTACCCTAGACTAAGGACCCACTTAAAATACAACTTTTATTGATATTTCTAAAATATATATAACATACAGAAGGAAAGAAAAAAAAATTTTAATGATCAGGTAATGTGTTAGGGCACTGTGAATTTCAGTCCACTAGGTGGTGCTGTTATACAAGCTCCAGCCTAAATTGCTGGTTATTTTCAATATTCCAGTTACTCATTGGTATGGTGAGATCATTTTGAGTCCTAGTTCACACTCCTGGCTAAAATCCGTACACCCTGCCTCGACGTTTCGCTAGACAACCTAGCTTTATCAAGAGTACAGTTGGTATGGCGATTGCCGCGTCACTGGTTGGCGGACGCTTTCCAATTCGCGTATTTCCTGCCTCCAGGTGACGCGAGTGACGTATTCGCCACGTGACCTCGGGTTGCTAGATACGGGGTATATGTATTGCGGATCATTTCTTGGTAGATGCACGCATGCGCACTCTCTATCCTCTTGCGACTCCACGGGATGTTTTGTTTACATCCCGTCCGCGCATCTCGCTCCATATTGGAGTCTAGCACCTGCTTTGCGGCAGCCTACCTTTTCGGGAGGTAGTGGAACGGGGTTCCTGGAGACGGCGGCAGTAGCAGTCAATTAGTGCGGACTGTTGGTGGGAAAATCAGCTACTTGGCAGTGTGGCAGTTTTTCATCAAGCATCTGGAGGAGGTTCACATAACCACATGCAAGATATGTCGGCAGAAGGTGAATGTTGGCACCACGGCCCTGCGTCAACACATGCTTCGCCACCATAAAGTGGCCTGGGAGAACCTTGGCTCCGATGTAGTGGTCCAGCTTGCTGCATCACCCAGTGGCCAGCCGCTCCCTCCTTCAGCCAGTCAAGGTTCCACCACCTCAGCTGAAGAGAGCTGTGTATCATACCCTCCTTCTGTCGCTCCTGATGCTCTTGCTCCTCCTACTTTTAGTCAGCCATTCCGCCAACAATCCATCGGCAAAGCCATGTCCAAGAGACAACAGTATGCGCCCACTCATCCAACGGCACAGAAGCTGAATGTGCTCCTGTCTAAGTTGCTGGTGTTGCAGTCCCTCCCTTTTCTAGTGGTGGACTCTACACCTTTCAGAGAACTGATGGCGTGTGCCGAGCCAAGGTGGAGAGTCCCAAGCCGTCATTTCTTTGCGAAGAAGGCAGTACCAGCCCTGCACAATTTTGTAGATGGGGAAGGTGCGCCAGTCCTTGAGCCTGTCAGTGTGTACCAAGTGCACGGCAGTGCCGATGTCTGGAGCTGTAACTATGGTCAAGGACAATCCATGTCCTTTACGGCTCACTGGGTGAATGTGGTTCCTGCACAGCCACAACCCCAACTTGGACAGGTCACGCCGCTTCCTCCTCCATGCTCTCAGTCCGTTGGTCCTGTGACAGTGTGCGACTCCGCTTCCTCATCCTCCACCGTGTCCTCAGCCTCCACTGCCCGGACAAGTCTCATTTGTAAAGAAATCGGAGCATGGCTTACTCCACGAAAACTGGAAATGGGAACCATGCTGACCAACGGGAAGAACATCTTGCATGCGCTGCGACTGGGAAGGCTGAGCCATGCGCCCTGCGTGGCACACATGTTCAATCTGGTTGTGAAGCAGTCCCTGAAGTGTTCCATTTGCAAGACATCCTAACAATGGGAAGGAAACTTTGCATGCACTTCAGCCACTCGTACACCGCAGCACACCCTCCTTGAGCTGCAGCGTCAGAACGTTATCACCCAACATAGTCTGATTTTTTTACGTTGCCACACGTTGGAATTCCACCCTCCATATGTTGGATTGACTGTACGAACAGAGAAAAGCAATCACCGATTTCTTGATGATCCAAGCGGATAGGGGTACTCCCCTGTGTAACTTCAATGTGAACCAGTGGCAGCTCATACATGACACCTGCCATTTGCTCAGGCCATTTTAGGAAGCCTCATTATTAGTAAGTTGCCAGGATTACGGGATGTATGACATCATTCCACTGCTTCATTTCTTACAATACGTGTTGGAAACAATGGCTGGTCAGGGCACTGGAGATGTGGCGCCTACATCTCATGGCCACATGAGCCCTGTGGGGGCTGAACTGGAGGACCGGGAGGGGCACAGTGGAGCACAGTTTAGGTTTTGCCAAATGGGCATTTTTTCTTGTAATCTGACAGGAGATGAGGAACAGGAGCAGCCAGAGGAGCTAGAGGGTTATGAGGAAGGCGAGACAGAGGACCCAGACACACCGATGCAGTATGTAATGGAGATGGAGGCAGGGAGTCTGTCACGTACAGCCCTCACGACCTGGCGTACGGACACGTCCACGCCTCTCAGAAAAGAGTGCGCGGACAAAAGAATCACAAAACCCAGCAGAATATCAACTCTAATATTCCACCTCTAAGCTACACGTCCACGCCTCTCAGAAAAGAGTGAGCGGACAAAATAAACACAAAACCCAGCAGAATATGTACTCTAATATTCTACCTCTAAGCTGCCACCGTGGTACGTTCACTCTTGGCTCCCCTGAGCACACTCTGCTCCCTTATGAGCCAGTGAACCAGCTTAAACACACACTGTGTGTAGGTCCCCGTGTCTTTCCTGCACACGTGACCTTGGCCGGGAAGGTATAGGGGTACACTGCTTCCACACTCACTTTCACACACACCTACCACAATAGGCCCCAAAAATTAGCTACACGCACCCCAAAACCAGTCCACATGCCCACACACCAATATGCTGCCACCATCTATCAGTAGGCCAATAGAATGCCTCCATTCATACACAGATTCTTGCACTCTGCGCTTTGACACCAAAACTATGGTAACGAGCCACGCTTATACATTAATACATTAATACAACTATATAAGCTATAAGGCCATAGGTTCGTTAGAGCATACAAGGCTACGCATTAAAGTTATGGCTTTAATGTACATAAAGGGTGCAGTACTTAGTTACAAAAAGAATTAAAGAAACAGACATACAAAATGTGCGAAACAGTTATAAAATAAAAGGGGAATAAAAATCAGAAGTGTTCCATACTTAACGTCGTTGAGTAAAGTCCTAATCCGTCCTTGGGGCCAAGGAAGAAAAATAGCGGCACAAGTCCATTCAGAATGGGCCCCAAACTTGTAACAATGAGCTGGGGTTGGAGCACCACTTTTATGGGGCCGCAGAGGGTTGGGTTATAAGGGAGGTCTCCAGTTTCTTCCTAGATCAGCCCACATCATCCCACCTCCCAAATGTCCCAACCTCCTCTCCAACGTTGATTGACAGTCCATAATTCATAACGCCTCTCCTACCCAAAAGATGTGGCATAGAGAGCAGTACACTTATTGATACAGTGACATTATAATGCACATTTTGATAGGAGACATAATAGGGTTATACATAGGTATAGGGTACATACAGCTTAGGGATACATACAGATTAATCCAGGGGTACAATGGGGTCATGTTTGGGGTCTACATAAAGCCTAATTTTTGGGGATTGTGATTCTTGGGGATATATATAATGATGGCTAATAAGAGGAACCCTGAACACATATTTCTACTGGGACTTATTTCACTATATTTAAAATGTAAACCTTTTGTTCCAGTTGGCACCAAACTGGCAGGATGTGCACGATTAACCCAATCAGCAAACTAGCTGTCTTGAGGCTCCTCACAGCTAGGCGTCAAAGGATATGTAAAATAACTGACAACAGGATACAAAGTGACAAACATATGGAGACAAGCAGGGGGTTGCAGACAAAGGGAAACAATCAGAGGTCCAGGGGATACATATGCATTTCAAACAGGGCCCCAGACAATTAGGAGCAAGAGATTATGCACCATATCTTCCTAAAAATGATATCCTCAGCCTATATTCACTACAGAGTCCCTTCGAGTAACTTGCACAAATGGCACGATGCATGCTCACCTGCTTGCGTAGTGACAGCCAAATTGTCACCATTCGGCAGGGGGGGTGACTTCTGGATCTCCACCTTATTGGACCCTCGCTGGGTCCACCCATTGAGAGGGAGGACAAAATGACCTACTACAGAGGCATCCTATGTAGTCAGTTGGCCGATGCCTATTGGTGCCATCGTCCATCCTCTCCCAGGTCTGAAGGGGGGGGGGGCCCCTTGGGCTCCCCTTCCACTGCCATGGCTGCTGGGGAGGGGTGGGGTGGCAGCCATGGCAGAGTCTACAGTCGCTGATGAGTACATTTCTTCATCCGCACAGTGAAGCTGGAGCAGGACCTGAACCAGCAGGTGGTGGCATACCTTGACATGCTCATGCCAACACACGTTGAAGATCCGCTGGACTTCTGGGCAGCCAAACTTGATTTGTGGCCGTAACTAGCAGAGTTTTCCCTGGAAAAGCTGTCCTGCCGGGCCAGTAGTGTGCCATCAGAGCGGGTGTTTGGTGCGGCGAGGGCCATAGTCACCCCAAGGAGAACTCGTCTGTCCACGAAAAATGTGTAGAGACTGACATTTGTGAAGATGAATCAGGCATGGATCAGCCAGGATTTCCACCCACCAATGCCTGATGCATCAGAGTAGATTGACCATGGTGCCACACCAACACTTCACAAATATGGATGGTGCCAAACAGATTTAAGGCACTGCTCCCCAGTTTACAAACATTCCTCCGCATCAGACCTTTTTTCACCCACCTTTGTCACCGGGTACTGGTATTGCCACCCAACGCACCACTCACCGGGTCACTTTCAGGACTCCTGGTGCTGCTGCTACCACCTCCAGGCTGTCTCATTCAGCCACTAGATGGTCTTTTCTCATGCTTCAGCCAACTCAAGCCTGAGTTATTCAGGCACTATATGCTCTCCCCATGCTTTAGCCTCCTCCAGGCTGTGCCATTCATCCAATATATGGTTTACTGATGCTTCAGCCAGCTCCAGTCTGTGTCATTCAGCAACTACATGGCTTAGTTATGCTGCTTGGCCTAGGACATTACCTACCGTATATACTCGAGTATAAGCCGAAATTTTCAGCACGATTTTTCGTGCTGAAAACACCCCCCTCGGCTTATACTCGAGTGAACTCCCCCACCCGCAGTGGTCTTCAACCTGCGGACTTCCAAAGGTTTCAAAACTACAACTCCCAGCAAGCCAGGGCAGCCATCGGCTGTCCGGGCTTGCTGGGAGTTGTAGTTTTGAAACCTCCGGAGGTCCGCAGGTTGAAGACCACTGCGGCCTTCAACATCATCCAGCCCCCTCTCACCCCCTTTAGTTCTGAGTACTCACCTCCGCTCGGCGCTGGTCCGGTCCTGCAGGGCTGTCCGGTAAGGAGGTGGTCCGGTGAGGAGGTGGTCCGGGCTGCTATCTTCACCGGGGAGGCCTCTTCTAAGCGCTTCGGGCCCGGCCTCAGAATAGTCACGTTGCCTTGACAACGACGCAGATACGTCGTTGTCAAGGCCACGGCTCTATTCCGGGCCGGAAGCGCGGAGAAGAGGCCTCCCCGGTGAAGATAGCAGCCCGGACCACCTCCTCACCGGACCACCTCCTTACCGGACAGCCCTGCAGGACCGGACCAGCGCCGAGCGGAGGTGAGTACTCAGAACTAAAGGGGGTGAGAGGGGGCTGGATGATGTTGAAGGCCGCAGTGGTCTTCAACCTGCGGACCTCCGGAGGTTTCAAAACTACAACTCCCAGCAAGCCCGGACAGCCGATGGCTGCCCGGGCTTGCTGGGAGTTGTAGTTTTGAAACCTCTGGAGGTCCGCATGTTGAAGGCCGCAGTGGTCTTCAACCTGCGGACCTCCGGAGGTTTCAAAACTACAACTCCCAGCAAGCCCGGACAGCCGATGGCTGCCCGGGCTTGCTGGGAGTTGTAGTTTTGAAACCTCTGGAGGTCCGCAGGTTGAAGACCACTGAGGGCGAATGATGAGAAGAGGATGATGAAGGGGGGGGGGGTGTGGGGATGATGAAGGGGGGTGGGGATGATGAAGGGGGGGGGGGTGTGGGATGATTACAAGGGGATGATGAAGGGGGGATGTGTGGGATGATAAGGGGATGTGTGGGATGATGACAAGGGGATGATGAAGGGGGGATGTGTGGGATAAGGGGATGTGTGGGATGATGACAAGGGGATGATGAAGGGGGGATGTGTGGGATGATGACAAGGGGATGATGAAGGGGGGATGTGTGGGATGATAAGGGGATGTGTGGGATGATGACAAGGGGATGATGAAGGGGGGATGTGTGGGATGATAAGGGGATGTGTGGGATGATGACAAGGGGATGATGAAGGGGGGATGTGTGGGATGATGACAAGGGGATGATGAGGATGTTAATGACGGGTCTGGATGATGACAGGGGGGGATGAGGTATTTCCCACCCTAGGCTTATACTCGAGTCAATAACTTTTCCTGGGATTTTGGGTTGAAATTAGGGGTCTCGGCTTATACTCGGGTCGGCTTATACTCGAGTATATACGGTATATATGGTAGCACTAGGTACCATACATCTTTAATGGAAATGTTAAAATTCATCTTTTGTATTGTGAGGCCCTATTGTCTCCTCATCTGCCGCCAACTTCAGGCTGTGCCATTCAGACACTATACGGTCTCCCCATGCTGCCACAAACTCCAGGTAGTCATTCAGACACTAAATGGTCTTCTTATACTGATGCCACCTCCAGGCTGTCTTATTCAGCCACTATATGGTCTCCTACTGATGCCACCTCCAGGCTCTGTCATTGTGCTGCCATGTGACATGTGACTCCTTGTTAGATTTGGTCCTTTGTACCCACACGCCGGTGCCGTGACACTAAAACTTGAGAGTTAAAAGTTCAATTTCAAAACACTCAATTTCAATTTAAAAATCTTAAATTTCTACTTAAAATTCTTAAATTTCAATGGTCTCCTCATGCTTCTGCCAACTCCAGGCTGTGCCATTCAGACACTATATGGTCTTCTCATGCGTCAGCCACCTCCAGGCTGTGTCATTCAGCCAATATATGGTTTACCGATGCTGCTGGGCCTGGGTCTGGGAATGAAAATGTTGTTATAGTAGCACCCGCTATCCAAAATCTTCTATTTAAATTTCAGAATTCATCTTTTGATCTTAGGGATTGTGAAGCCCTAGTGTCTACTCATGCTGTTGCCAACTTCTGGTTGTGCTATTCAGCCACTCTATGGTGTCCTCATGCTTCAGCCAACACCTCCATGCTGTGTCATTCAGCCACTATATGGTGTCTTCATGCTTCAGCCTCATCCAAGCTGTGTCATTCATCCACTATATGGTCTCCTCATGCTGCCAACACCTCCATGCTGTGTCATTCAGCCACTTTTTATATCATGAAAAAATGAATAAAAAGCGATCAAAAAGTCTGATCAATATAAAAATGGTACCGATAAAAACTTCAGATCATGGTCTCCTCATGCTGTAGATTCACCACAAATAAATTCTGATCGACCCGAATTTGTTCGAAAAATTCGGCGAATTGACCGAATAAAATTTTTCATAAGTTCGCTCATCTCTAATCATTGTGTATTCTCCTCACTATGTCCTATAAGAGCTGTAGTCACTTGTAAGTTCTGCAGTAATGATGGGTGAAATAACAACTCCCAGCATAACCTTACCACATACTTAACCCCTTAAGGACGCAGGGTTTTCTCATTTTTGCATTTTCAATTTTTCCTCATCACCTTCTAAAAATCATAACACTTTAAATTTTGCACCTAAAATTCCATATTATGGCTTATTTTTTGCGCCACCAATTCTACTTTTCAGTGACATCAGTCATTTTACCAAAATATCCACAGAAACGGAAAAAAAATACATTGTGTGACAAAATTGAAGAAAGACATTTTGTGACTATTGGGGGCTTCCGTTTCTACGCAGTGCATTTTTCGGTAAAATGACACCTTCTCTTTATTCTGTAGGTCCATAAGGTTAAAATGATCCCCTACTTATATAGGTTTGATTTTGTCGTATTTCTAAAAAAAAAAAACATAACTACATGCAGGAAAACTTTTACATTTAAAATTGTCATATTCTGACCCCTATAACTTTTACATTTTTCTGCATATGGGCCGGTATAAGGACTCAATTTTTGCTCCGTGATCTGAAGTTTTTATCGGTACCATTTTTATATTGATCAGACTTTTTGATCGCTTTTTATTCATTTTTTCATGATATAAAAAGTGACCAAAATTACGCTATATAGCCCCCCCCTAGTGGCTATTACACCGCACACAGTGATATGCTACACAGATCATTGACGTGCATTAGCACGGCAAAGATCAGTGTTATCGGCGGTCGATTGCTCAAGCCTGGATTTCAGGACGCGATGCACGCAATTTCACCGTGATGGTCCCGATCAGCCCGACTGAGCTGCCGGGAAGCTTCCACTTTCATTTTAGACACGGCAATCAACTTTGAACGCTGTGTCTAAAGGGTTAATAGCGCACGGCACAATTATCGGTGCTGCATGCTATTAGCCCAGGGTCCCAGCTGTGATTAGCCACTGGGACCGACCCGGTATGACGCAGGGTCACGGCGTGACCCAGCATTATATACCAGGCGCAGGGCGTACAGGTACGCCCTGCGTCCTTAAGAGGTTAAAGTCATACTGGGAGCTGTAGTTTTAAATGGTAAAAACTTCTTTAATTATTATACTGGAAATAATTTTCTGCAACATCTTACACCGCGTGCATCGCAACATGCTACAGCGCGGGCATCACAACATGCTAAACAAATCAGGGCCTTCATGTTATGTTTTTGCAAATATTCATCCAGTTGTTGTTTCCATGTCTGTACAGACTCTAATAAAACTGCATCTGCAGGCAGAGGATTCCACATCCTTGTTGTTCTTAGTGTAAAAACCCCTTTCCTTTACTTTAGAAAAAAAACTCCTTTCTTCCAGTCTAAGGGGGAGATTTATCAAAACCTGTATAGAGGAAAAGTTGCTGAGTTGCCCATAGCAACCAATCAGATCGCTGCTTTCATTTTTAGAAGGGCCTCTGAAAAGTGAAAGCAGTGATCTGATTGGTTGCTATGGGCAACTGGTAAACTTTTCCTCTGGACAGGTTTTGATAAATCTCCCACTAAATGTGTGACCATGTGTCCTATGTGTCGTCCTGTTTATGTAAATATTCTAATATATTATATGTAAACTGCTTAAAATGTCTTATGATCTTTGTAATATTGATTTATCTGTTTAATCATATCCTACCTGTCCGCAGGGAAAATCTCTGTGCGGACAGCCGTCTCCTAGATAGCTAAGCATTCCATGCGGTGTCTGCGGAAAGAATGAATGTGTTCATTCTTTCTGCGGATACAGAAAACGGAATTTCCATGCTGGAAACATCTGGCATGGATATTCTGCCGTGAGCACAGCGCAGCAAAATCCTGTTAAATACAGCGGAATGTCCGTGCCAAATTCCGCATTGGAAATTCTGGCATGTGAACATGGTCTATGAGTCTTAAACAAGGTTAGGACTGTATGATACATTTAATAATATTGTAAGTAACCTAAGCAACACCTTTTTTTCTGTCCGCCAACACAAAATACTCTAATAATGCCCCTCCCGAGACTAGACCCTGGATCTGCCCCTGAACCGGGTAACATTAGACCGTTTTCTTCCTTCTGGAGGAGACCAAATTCTCATCTTTTTTCCCCATGGAGCGTTGTCTGTGAGACTCCATATACCAACCGGATCTCCCCAATGAGAACCAACCCCCCGGAGTTCCCCCCGCAGTGTAATACATGGACCCTCTATGACGCCCATATGTCCTAATACTGAATGATCATTAAACCACTCGACACACAAGTCAATATGCAGGAAATTTATTGATTTAAAGTTTGATTAGAAGAAAATTAATTTTCTGATATAAGATTTGATTAGAAGAGAGAAAATTTGGTAACAATCAACGATAAAGAATTAGAGAAATCTGTAAAGAGACGATTGAGAGAATTTTCAGAAAATCGTCATGTGATCCATTTGTTCGGTGTCGGACTCATCTGTGTTGGGATCCTGAGTTCCTGTAGAATATAAAGGAGCAGATGTTGGATTATAGAGATAACATGGAGTCCGGAGTCATGTACAAAGCTGAAGCTGATGACAAAGTCACCGGGAACAGATTCAGAATACAGAGATTTCACCTCCGGCTCTATTCACACTGCGCTTCTCCTGTGTGTTTGCTGTAAGTGCCTGGAACGTTCTCAGCAAAAAATGTTAAAGGGGTTTTCCAGGAATCAAAAAACAGCCCTTTTTTCTTTCAAAGACCACTCCCTGTCTGTCTCCAGGCTGTGTGTGGTATTACAACTTGGCTCCATTCACTTTAATGGAACTGTGCTGCAGAACCGCACCCAAACTGGAGACAGATGGGGAGCGGTCTTTGAAAGAAATTAGCTCTTTTTTCCGATTCCTGGATAGCCTCTTAGCCGCATAGACTCCTATTCACTTGATAGAGGCCAAAATAGTGTCCTCCTGACCTCCGGGGGCCGGTATATGTTGGGTTTATAGCTGTATGGAATAGTGCAGTCTACTGTGTTTCCCTATAAACAGGTATACAGCAGAAAATGTACACAGAGAGACATTGCGAGGTATACATGTCAGGATCACCCTACATATACCTCTAATGGACACTACAAGACACAGTGTGAATGGAGCCATATACTATTGTTTTTTAATGAACACTGGAAGAAAGTGATAATGTTCTTGAATATTTCATCGATATAAAAATACTGTGGCATCAATTCCAATATGGTGGAATAAGAGACAAATCACTTATTCTATGGGAATTCCTTGGGAAAATGCCCCATGAATACAGGACAACATCCGCCTTACTGAATGGAGACGATTTGTGTTTTGATTTTCAGTCAGGAGGGAAATATAAGTGACAATAATCTGAACAATTCCCTAACACAGTAAATTCTTTACACATTTTTTCTCCTGGCGCAGATGTTCCTTGCTGTTTTATGGAGGAATTATTTAACCCCTTAAGGACTGAGCCCTTTTTCACCTTAAGGACTCGGCCATTTTTGCAAATCTGACCACTGTCACTTTAAACATTAATAATGCTTTTAGTTATCATTCTGATTCCGAGATTGTTTTTTCGTGACATATTCTACTTTAACGTAGTGGTAAAATTTTTGGGTAACTTGCATCCTTTCTTGGTGAAAAATCCCAAAATTTGATGAAAAATTTGAAAATTTTGCATTTTTCTAACTTTGAAGCTCTCTGCTTGTAAGGAAAATGGATATTCCAAATAATTTTTTTTTATTCACATATACAATATGTCTACTTTATATTTGCATCATAAAATTGATGAGTTTTTACTTTTGGAAGACACCAGAGGGCTTCAAAGTTCCGCAGCAATTTTCCAATTTTTCACAAAATTTTGAAACTCTCTTTTTTTCAGGGACCAGTTAAGGTTTGAAGTGGATTTGAAGGGTCTTCATATTAGAAATACCCCATAAATGACCCCATTATAAAAACTGCACCCCCGAAAGTATTCAAAATGACATTCAGTAAGCGTTTTAACCCTTTACGGGGTTCACAGGAATAGCAGCAAAGTGAAGGAGAAAATTCACAATCTTCATTTTTTACACTCGCATGTTCTTGTAGACCCAATTTTTTAATTTTTGCAAGGGGTAAAAAGGAGAAAAATGTTACTTGTATTTGAAACCCAATTTCTCTAGAGTAAGCACATACCTCATATGTCTATGTAAAGTGTTCGGCGGGCGCAGTAGAGGGCTCAGAAGGGAAGGAGCGTCAAATGGTTTTTGGGGGGCATGTCACCTTTAGGAAGCCCCTATGGTGCCAGAACAGCAAAAACCCCCACATGGCATACCATTTTGGAAACTAGACCCCTCGGGGAACGTAACAAGGGGTAATGTGAACCTTAATACCCCACAGGTGATTCACGACTTTTGCATATGTAAAAAAAATATATAAATTTTACCTAAAATGCTTGGTTTCCCTAAAGTTTTACATTTTTAAAAAGGGTAATAGCAGAAAATACCCCCCAAAATTTGAAGCCCAATTTCTCCCGATTCAGAAAACACCCCATATGGGGGTGAAAAATGCTCTGCTGGCGCACTACAGGTCTCAGAAGAGAAGGAGTCACATTTGGCTTTTTTGAAGGAAATTTTGCTCTGGGGGCATGCCGCATTTAGGAAGCCCCTATGGTGCCAGGACAGCAAAAAAAAAACACATGGCATACCATTTTTGAAACTAGACCCCTCAGGGAACGTAACAAGGGGTAAAGTGAACCTTAATACCCTACAGGTGTTTCACGACTTTTGCATATGTAAAAAAAAATAAAAAATTTTACCTAAAATGCTTGGTTTCCCAAAAAATTTACATTTATACAAAGGGTTAAAGCAGAAAATACCCCCCAAAATTTGAAGCCCAATTTCTCCCGATTCAGAAAACACCCCATATGGGGGTGAAAAGTGCTCTGCTGGCGCACTACAGGTCTCAGAAGAGAAGGAGTCACATTTGGCTTTTTGAAAGCAAATTTTGCTCTGGGGGCATGCCGCATTTAGGAAGCCCCTATGGTGCCAGGACCGCAAAAAAGCCCACATGGCATACCATTTTGGAAACTAGAGCCCTCGGGGAATGTAACAAGGGATTAAGTGAACCTTAATACCCCACAGGCGTTTCACGACTATTGCATATGTAAAAAAAAATTAAAAAAATTTACCTAAAATGCTTCTTTTCCCAAAAACTTTACATTTTTAAAAAGGGTAAAAGCAGAAAATACCCCCCAAAATTTGAAGCCCAATTTCTCCCGAGTACGGCGATACCCCATATGTGACCCTAAACTGTTGCCTTGAAATACGACAGGGCTCCAAAGTGAGAGCGCCATGCGCATTTGAGGCCTAAATTAGGGATTGCATAGGGGTGGACATAGGGGTATTCTACGCCAGTAATTCCCAAACAGGGTGCCTCCAGCTGTTGCAAAACTCCCAGCATGCCTGGACAGTCAACGGCTGTCCGACAATACTGGGAGTTGTTGTTTTGCAACAGCTGGAGGCTCCGTTTTGGAAACTGTGGCGTACCAGACGTTTTTCATTTTTATTGGGGAGGGGAGGGGGGCTGTGTAGGGGTATGTGTATATGTAGTGTTTTTTTACTTTTTATTTTATTTTTTGTGGTAGTGTAGTGTTTTTAGGGTACAGTCGCACGGGCGGGGGTTCACAGTAGTTTCTCGCTGGCAGTTTGAGCTGTTGCAGAAAATTTGCTGCAGCTCAAACTTGCAGCCCGATACTTACTGTAAGCCTCCGCCCATGTGAGTGTACCCTGTACATTCACATTGGGGGGGACATCCAGCTGTTGCAAAACTACAACTCCCAGCATGCGCTGACAGACTGTACATGCTGAGAGTTTTAGTTATGCAACAGCTGTAGGCACACTGGTTATGTATCACGGAATTTGTGACCTTACTCAGTGTTTCAAAACCAGTGTGCCTCCAGCTGTTGCAAAACTACAACTCCCAGCATGTACGGTGCATGGTGTAAGGTGACTGCTGGGAGTTGTAGTTTGCAACAGCTGAAGGCACACCGGTCGTGAAACACTGAGTTAGGTAAAAAAAAAAAACTCTAAGTTTCACAACCAGTGTGCCTTCAGCTGTTGCAAAACTACAACTCTCAGCAGTCACCGACAGCCAACGGGCATGCTGGGAGTTGTAGTTATGCAACCAGCAGATGCACCACTACAACTCCCAGCATGCACTTTAGCTGTTTGTGCAAGCTGGGAGTTGTAGTTATACAACAGCTGAAGGTACACTTTTCCATAGAAAAAATGTGCCTCCAGCTGTTGCAAAACCATAAGTCCCAGCATGCCCATAAGGGAATGCTGGGAGTTGTGGGGGTCTGCCTCCTGCTGTTGCATAACTACAGCTCCCAGCATGCCCTTTTTGCATGCTGGGAGCTGTTGCTAAGCAACAGCAGGAGGCTGTCACTCACCTCCTGCTGCTGTTTCATCACAGGACTGTCCCTCGCCGCCGCCGTCGCTCCTGGGGCCCCGATCCCAACATTGACGCCGGGGATCGGGGTCCCCAGCACCCGGGGTCGTCTTCCCACACCCGCTCACGCCCTCCGGAAGAGGGGCGGAGCGGGTGCGGGAGTGACACCCGCAGCAGGCGCCCTGATTGGTCGGCCGGTAATCCGGCTGACGAATCAGGGCGATCGTGAGGTGGCACCAGTGCCACCTCACCCCTGCAGGCTCTGGCTGTTCGGGGCCGTCAGAGACGGCCCCGAACAGCCAGTAATTCCGGGTCACCGGGTCACTGGAGACCCGATTGACCCGGAATCGCCGCAGATCGCTGGACTGAATTGTCCAGCGATCTGCGGCGATCGCCGACATGGGGGGACATAATGACCCCCCTGGGCGATATGCCGGGATGCCTGCTGAACGATTTCAGCAGGCATCCGGCTCCGGTCCCCAACTGGCTAGCGGTGGGGACCGGAATTCCCACGGGCGTATGGATACGCCCTGCGTCCTTAAGGACTCGGGATGCAGGGCGTATCCATACGCCCTGCGTCCTTAAGAGGTTAAGGAGCTAAATTGCAGCATTTGTTTAATACTCACCAAAACTATGTGAAGTTTTGTTTGCCCTAGTATCTGCGACGAAGACCAAGACCACCATTGCCTCCTGCATGGAAACCACCAACAAGTTGATCATCGAGGCCTCCAAAAACACCATTTAGGGGACCATCATCGCCTCCATTCAATAAATGACCCACACGTTCTCCCTGTTAAAGGAATAAGGATTTTATTTAAATAATAGAGGAGAAGCTCTTGTTTTCTATCATTACAACACGTAATACTCTGTATATAAGGGAAGGTTGTGACATTGTGGAATATTCCTTTATGTCTATTCCTCACAATCTACAAACTTTCCGCTGCTTCTAGTGAATGTTCTTGTTTATAGAGATATATCCCCTGTTCTGCTCATCTCTAACCGACTACTGATCTATTCTCTATGACCAAAAGTATGTGAACCCCCTCCTCATTGTTCAGGTGTTTCAGCCACTCCTGTTACATACAGGTGAATACAATCATGCACACAGCCATGCCCTGGTATTAGGATAGGGCTACACAATGACTTTGGTCACAGAAACAGCAAATCCTATCTAAGTCATGTGACTAAAATAATTTGTGTCTTGACTGTCCCCTTCTTTACATTTTACTTTATTACAGCCGTGCAGCCCCGACCTTAGTACTGAAGACCTCAATGGGGCAATTTATTAATATATTTATACAAGTTTTCTGAATAAAACATTAAAAACATTATTGGAAACCATCACAAACACCAAAGTTGGGCAGAAAAGTCACCTACAGGAAGTGAGGTCTATATTGCTTAGACAGACGTATAAATAATAAAGCAGGTAAATGGATGGATCAGAAATGCTGATAAATTTAAACTTATGTCTCATTTCACTGTCCGACCATGAATGAGAAGTCGTCCTTCTGAGTGTGACCAGCCGAAGGTCAAACTATCATAGACTTTCCGAAGCAGAAACACATAGAGATGTCTGTATACGATCCCTGCATGAGATTTCTATGGATCAGTCACACAACAAATACATCAATACAGATTCACACGTGTGTATTATGGCCAAGTGTCCCGTCTTGACTGCAGCTTTACTGACCTGGACTCAGCATCATTGGGGTCTGCAATGTGTGAGATCAGGTCAGTCGCCCCTCTGGTCAGGGTGGGACACTTTGGTGTAATTACCTGTTGTGTAAGTGACCTAAGACAGACAGCGCCTACCCCATAAGATGACCCATGTATTGCAAAAAAGATTCCGACCATATTGACCATACTTACCACTGGGCATATGTGGTGGCCCGGTACCGTATTACATACCGTACCTAGTGTAGAGGTCCCCAAAGTCAGAGTAACTACGCTCAGGTAGGGTCCCTCAGGTGGGACAGCCCCTAGTCGCCTCTTCTTAAGTCTAATTATCTAATGTTAATATATGTATATATATTTCGTAATAGTATAAATAGAATAATGTATAGTACTTACCTTGTTTAGCGTCGCAGGACCTTCGGTCATGTGACCATGAAAATCTCCTCTATGGTTTGTTGGAGGACCTTAGGAGGTCCTTGGGTTACGTGTTACCCATAGATCTTTGTAATGGTGATTGACATCAGTAATGGACCAATTAGCACTAGTCTAGCCCCTGCCCATATAAGGGAGCTGTAGCCAATTATCGCTTTCTTGGGTTGCTGCTATCATGGATGCCAGACAAGCAGGACGGATCTACGCAACTTTCAAAGACATGCTAGGCCTCAAAAACCTACCGGCCTCAGCAGAACTAAAACCGTGAGTTCTAATCTACCCCCGCTAAAGCTAGCATGACTACTGGACTGCAATTAATCCCCTAAATCCAGGGGAACAGCGCATAATACTTAAAGACTCTAAATTGCTAAAGTCCCAACCTTTGTCAATCTCCAAAGAAAGCACTTGTATGCATTGAGACTGTTCCGTTATTGAAGCTTGCAGAAAACCTTCAGTAAAAGTTATACTTGTTTTCAGAAAACTCTCCAGTTGTGGACATTCTATTATTCTCTACCTCCCTCGCTTTTGGTAAGCGAGGCAATAGGAAAAGCATTACTGAGGAGCCCTCACCCTGGCGTCACGAATAGCAAAAGTTAAGCGATCAATAAGTCCTATCAATGCAAATATGGTACCGTTAAAAACTTCAGATCACGGCGTAAAAAATTTGCCCTCATACCGCCCCATACACGGAAAAATAAAAAAGTTATAGGGGTCAGAAGATGACAATTTTAAACGTATTAATTTTCCTGCATGTAGTTATGATTTTTTCCAGAAGTACGACAAAATCAAACCTATATAAGTAGGGTGTCACTTTAATCGTATGGACCTACAGAATAAAGATAAGGTGTCATTTTTACAGAAAAATGTACTACGTAGAAACGGAAGCCCCCAAAAGTTACAAAATGGCATTTTTTTTTCAATTTTGTCGCACAATGATTTATTTTCCGTTTCACCGTAGATTTTTGGGCAAAATGACTGACGTCATTACAAAGTAGAATTTGTGGCCCAAAAAATAAGCATCATATGGATTTTTAGGTGCAAAATTGAAAGAGTTATGATTTTTTAAAGGCAAGGAGCAAAAAACGAAAATGCAAAAACGGAAAACCCCCCGGTCCTTAAGGGGTTAACTACCGCACAGCTACACTCCCCATACCCTACATCCTCCTGGCTACCACACATAATAACTTCACAATGCCACCAGTAAGGGGGTTATCCTGCATTATTAAAATATATAGAATTACATTTCAGCATCAGTGTGTGTGTTTTTCACTTTTTTTTCCTATTTTTAAAAAATATATTTTAGGTACTACTACTACTCCCAGCACGGAACACACTGTTCCATGATAGGAGTAGTAGTTCCTGTACTAATAGACAGTTCGCCCCGGGTGTCACTCCTGACACCAGATGCGATGTCCATAATATAGCAGAGATGCGGAGCTGCTCTATACAGCGCTCACATCTCTGCACTATACTCCGGCCAGTGATGTGAATAGAAAACTACTCATTCATATTTCCCACCCAGAGTGGTGATTGGCCGGATGGTTGCAGCCAATCACAGCTCTCTGCCGGAAATATGAATGAGTGATGTTCTATTCATATCACGGAGTGCAGGAGAAAGCCGCTCCACATCTCTGCTATAGATAGGACGATCCCATTGGGTGTCAGGAGTGATACCCGCTGTGATCTGTCTTGAACTGCAGGTACTACTACTCCCAACATGGAGCACACTCTGCTCCCTGCTGGGAGCTGTAGTACCTGCATTAATAGACAGATCGCCCATGTCACTCCTGACACCCACTGTGATCCTCCTGTATAATGTGTAGATGTGGCGGCCGCTCTTCTATGGTCCCCTGCACTGAGGTATATATACACATATTCATATTTCCCACAGAAAGTTGTGAGTGGCTGGAACCATCTGTCCAATCACAGCTCTCTGCGGGAAATATGAATAAAAAAACAAACAAAAAACAAGTGGAAACCTAGCCTTAGAGTCCTCACAACGTCCTTCACTGCTGGAGCGAGAGCTTCACCAACATCTTCAGTCAGATTTTCCTGGAAGATGTTATGTTATAGATGACAGTATATACTCCAATCAGATATATAAAAAGATAGGTAGGTACATAGATAGACAAAAATATATATTTTTTTATAACAAATTAAAACAATCCATAAAGATTTCCATACTCCCTCCTGGAGGTCTATGAACTCCACTGACTTCTCTGGGAAGAATCCTGATCCTAGAATCTAATGTTACTCATACACGGAGCGCTGAGAACTCTTCCCTCACCCCTACGAGCAGGAATCTTGTGGAAACGAATAGACGGGATCTATAAGGGGATCGTCCGCATTATTCTTTGGTTGTTACATAGTCTACAATGTGATTGAGGATATAGAGGATGTATAATAATTCTAATATTCTGTACAATAATCTGATATAGTGATGGAGCGCATCGATAAGATGGAGGATGATCATATCTAAGACTCTTTTATATAATCATTTTTATAGATATTTATGTTATGGACTGAAGACTCTTACCAATGTATCATCAGATCCCACCAAGTCATCCAAGACAGCACCAATCATCCTTGCCCAGCAGGAGTGAGATGGCACTGGTGCCACCCCACGATCGATGTGATTGGTCGGCCAAGAAAGCATCCTGCTAGGGTCGGGTGAGCGATGCGGGCCTCATCTCAGTGGCTAACTCAAAATTATAGATCACAAGGATCAATGACCCTAGTGAGGGGTGGACTAAAGATATGTTTATTTATTTACACAGGTAAAGTAGGCAAGAGAGATCGGCACTGCTCAGTCTGTGACGTTTAAGTGGGACTAGTGGAAAAAGGGATAACTGGGTGGGCTGCTTCTGTGAAACCTTGGTGGTGCTCTGACTTGACACTAAGCAATAGTCTTGTAACAGTAGAACACAAAAGAGAAGTCGGCGACTCACCGGAGTTGATTTTCAAGCAGTTTCTTCTTTATTAATACTCACATACATGGGGAGAGAAAGACGTACAGGGGGTACAGCTGTCTGGCAACGGGACCGTTTCACATGTTTCACATGCTTCGTCTGGCCTGAGCTGAATAACTAACACGTGACTATAAATACAGGTAGGGACCTCCTATTAACCTATCACCTGCTGACACGTGGTCAGTGACGGACAAGATGGGCGGTAACTAAAATAGTACTGGTCCATCTATAGAAGTTAAAATCATGTAATACAAGACTGTATAGAAAAATACCTTTAAAAACAAGGAGCTAAATCGACTCGGTCATTCAGACCCAAAGGGCCGGTTGCTTCCGTTTTTAAAATCCAATAGGTTTCTCTCTGAAGTAAATACTTATCACGTGACATACCTGGTCTATGTTCCACTCTTTCTATTCCCACAAAGGATATGGCCTCTGGATTCGCTCCGTGCGCTTCCACAATGTGGTTAATCAGACGCGGCGCACCCTTTCGGGTACGTAAAGAATAAATATGTTCGCGTATGCGATTAAATAAAGGTCTGATAGTTTTTCCCACATAGAAAAAGCCGCACGGGCAAAATATTACATACACTATATATTTTGTGCGGCAAGTAATGAGGGTATTTACCGTATGTGTTACGGATCCTATGCGCATAGTTTTTAGACCATTATTCAGTTTACAAAAATTACAACTTTTGCATTGATAGTTACCTACAGGAACAATATCATTAAACCAAGATACTTTTGTAGTTTTAGATTTCTTTGTGTGATTTTTCAAAGCATCTCCCAGTGTTTTATTTTTTTTATATGCTATTAGTGGTTTCCTTTTTGCTTCATTTCTCAGGTCCTCGTCGCCTTCTATTATAAACCAATTTCTCCTGATCACTTGCTCGATCACTTTATTCACTGGTGAATTTTTGAATGTAAATATAAACCTCTTATCATCCTCTTTTTTCTTTCTTTTATTCTTAGACTCTCTTTTTAAATTGTCTGCTCTTTTTCTAGCTGTTATTCACATTGTATCGGGACATTTCCTTTCTTTTAATCTTATTTGTAATTCATCTGCTTGAACTTTATACATATTTTCTGATGTGTTATTTCTTTTGAGCCGGACAAATTGTCCATAAGGGATTCCCTTTTTAACACATTCAGGGTGCGAGCTTTCGTAGTGTAGTATTGTGTTTTTGGCTACACTTTTTCGGTAACCTTGGCTTGTTATTTTATTTTCCGTCCAGAAATTCTATTGATTCTCCCCCAACTTGAGACGTAAAAGACATATTCATATCATTAATGTTATTTAGATATGTGACACATTCCTGGAATTGGGACTCTGTCCCTGACCAGATTATCAAGATGTCATCCACGAATCTCGAATATGACTGGATGTATTGAATAAAGGGATTTTTACTAGAATAAACATAACTATTTTCTAGCATCGCTAGGAAGATATTGGCGTACGTACAGGACACCGGTGTCCCCATCGGGGTCCCGGTGTCCTGTCTGTACCAATCCTCCTCATATTTAAACGTGCTGTTCGTCAGAATAAAATATAGAGATTAGCAGACGAAGTTAATATACTCAGCTGTTTTGTCAGTGCTTTCCAAAAAATGTCGTACTGCCCGCACCCCCGCTTCATGGGGGATGCGGGTATATAAACTTACGACGTCAATTGAACATAATAACCATCCTGTCTCCCATTTTAAGTCACCCACTAACTGAAGTAAGTGCTGGTTGTCCTTTATGTAAGCTGGTATAGCTGTTAATAGAGGACATAATAACCAGTCAGTATAGTGGGATAAATGTTCGGTGACGGAGCCCACCCCCGAGACTATAGGTCTGCCCGGGGGGGGGGCTCTGTCCCTTATGTACTTTGGGGAGATGATACCATGATGGTGATTTGGGCATGTCTGGAATCAGTTTCTCCGCATTTCTCTTAGATAATATACCTTCTGTTATTTTTCTGTGAAGGAAAGATTTTAAGTCATTAAGTATTTTAAATGTGGGATCTTTCTTGAGGGGGGTGTATGTAGAAGTATCCTTTAATTGCCTTTCGGCTTCTTTGTTATACATTTCCTTGTACATAAGGACTACACTCCCCCCTTTATCAGCTCTTATAATAACTAGATCATCCCTTGATTTTAACTCTCTGAGAGCTTGAGTTTCCTTAGGTGTCAAATTTGGGTGCTTATTCTGGTAAATTATAGATTTTACATCTTTCAACACTGCATTTTTAAATAAATCAAGGTGGCCACCTGGTTGAATGGGAGGGTTAAAGTTAGACTTTTCACCTTTCGTAAAATTTTGTATTTCTACTGTATTCTTTAATTCTACATCGGCAAAGTCTGATGCTAAAAAAACTATGCATTCTCTTTCCAAATCACTACATTCGCCTGGAAAGAAACCCAGATCACCTATACATGCGGGTAAGTCACCTTCACATATGTCATGCTCATATGGTTTTTTGTTCACAAAATACTTATGTAAATGAATGTCTCTCAGGGATTTAGCTAGATCTATTTCGAATTGCACTGCGTCGAAACTTTCCGTTAGTCCAAAGTTCAAACCTCTTGATAGCAGAGATATAACCTCGTCTGGGAATTCTTCTTTAGTAAGATTTATTACATTAGATATAAATTTTGGTGGTTCCAGGGGGGTATCTTTCTCTGATCTCTTGGTAATCTTCCTTCTGCTCCTCCTTGTGTGTTCCTTCCTAAAGGGACCTCGGCTTGGCGTGGGTTACGTTCATTTTGTGGAGTTGAGGTTGCGTTTTCATTGCGATTTTCTGGTTTATTTTTGTTGGAAGCGCACGGAGCGAATCCAGAGGCCATATCCTTTGCGGGAATAGAAAGAGTGGAACATAGACCAGGTATGTCACGTGATAAGTATTTACTTCAGAGAGAAACCTATTGGATTTTAAAAACGGAAGCAACCGGCCCTTTGGGTCTGAATGACCGAGTCGATTTAGCTCCTTGTTTTTAAAGGTATTTTTCTATACAGTCTTGTATTACATGATTTTAACTTCTATAGATGGACCAGTACTATTTTAGTTACCGCCCATCTTGTCCGTCACTGACCACGTGTCAGCAGGTGATAGGTTAATAGGAGGTCCTTACCTGTATTTATAGTCACGTGTTAGTTATTCAGCTCAGGCCAGACGAAGCATGTGAAACATGTGAAACGGTCCCGTTGCCAGACAGCTGTACCCCCTGTACGTCTTTCTCTCCCCATGTATGTGAGTATTAATAAAGAAGAAACTGCTTAAAAATCAACTCCGGTGAGTCGCCGACTTCTCTTTTTTGTTCTACTGTTACAAGTTTATTTATTTACCTCAACTCAGCCCAAAAGGACTGAGCAAAAAGTCCATTCACATTTCACATTATTGTTTAATCACTTATAAGTAAAAGTTAAGTTTTATCAAAGTGAGGGATAAAAAGTGGACTTTTTGCTCAGTCCTTTTGGGCTGAGTTGAGGTAAATCATCTCAGTGGAGGCTTCAGGGTCAGAGGCGGCTGCGGCATCCAGGCTCCAGAGGCAGTGGCGGGATCCGGAGGGGGCGGCAGGATTTGCAAGTGTAGTGATTGGCGGCGGCAGCAGAAGGAGGTGAGGCCTGTGTGCCTCCAGCCGTTGAATTATTACAACTCCCAGCATGAACAGCCAAAAGGCATGCTGGGAGTTGTAGTCATGCAACAGCTGGAGGCACACGACTACAGCTTTCATTATGTCCTTTGGCTGTCCGCGCATGATGGGACTTGTAGTTATGCAACAGCTGGAGGAACACTTTTTGCTTGAAAAAAATAAGGGCCTCCAACTGTTGCATAACTACAACTCCCAGCATGCACGGACAGTCAAAAGGCATGCTGGGCGTTGTAGTTAGGCAATCGCTAGAGGCCCTTCTTTTCTATCAAAAAGTGGGCCTCCAGCTGTTGCATAACTACAACTCCTAGCATGCGCGGACAGCCAAAAGGCATGCTGGGGGTTATAGTTATGTACCTCCAGCTGTTGCATAACTACAACTCCCAGCATGCCCTTTGGCTGTCCGTACATGCTGGGAGTTGTAGTTAAACAACTAGAGCACATGGTGGGTCTACAGTAAGTTTCCCGCACAGAGTTTGAGTTGTGGAAAATCCGCCGTGGCTCAAACTTGTTGTAAACCCGACCGTGTGTACTTACTGTAAAAAAAACACCTACACTATACTACACTACACTACACTGACACAAAATAAAGTGTAAAACACTACATATACAGATACACTTACACAATTACTCCACGCTCCCCCCACCCCCAAATAAAAATGCCTTGTATGACACTGTTTCCTAAACAGAGCCTCCAGCTGTTGCAAAACAACAACTCCCAGCATACACGGACAGCCATTGACTGTTCAGGCATGCTGGGATTTGTAGTTTTGCAACAGCTGGAGGCACACTGTTTGGGAAACTCTACTGTAGGTTATGCAAATCCCTCATATAGGCCTCAAATGTGCATGGTGCCCTTTTGTATTTCAAGGCAATAGTTTAGTGCCACATATGGGGAATTTTTGTCCTCGGGAGAAATTGTGTTATGAATTTTGGGGGCTTTTTCTCCTTTTACCCCTTATGAAAAAAAAAATTGGAGGCTACACCAAATTGTAGCCTCAAAAAGAATAAAAAAAAGCCTTAAAAAAATTCTAACACAATTTATTTAGGGTATGGAAATACCCCTTATGTGGAGGTAAAGTGCTCTGCGGGCGCACTACAGGGCTCAGAAGAGGAGCAGCAAAATTTGGTATTTGAAGAGAGAATTTAGCTGGAATTGAAGGCCATGTGCGTTTACAAAGCCCCTATGGAGCCAGAACAGTGGACTTTTCTACTAAAACCATTTGGAATCGGAATCGTTATCATTGTAGAATATATTGTTTTTATTCTTTATTTTTAACAAAAGAAGAAACTTTTTCTTACCAGTGATTCTATAGTTTGTTTATCATCTTGATTTTTTTCTTTCTACAATAAAAGAACAATAAACAGGAATGATCTATAGAGATAAAATGTCTGGAAATTCACCTCCTATTATTATGGTGGGAAGAGGTGACAAGGGGCTGAAGTGACCTTGTATGATGGCGCCTGGGGCTGAGCCGTCCATCAGATCATCACCTTCACTATGGGTGAACCAGATGGATCTCTGTTATATGGGATGTAGCTAAGAAGAACTTTTTCCAATTTTTTTATTCTTAGGGACAAAAAATATGAAAGTGAATTTCAACCCTTTCCTGTCATGTGGGGAAATACGTTAATGCGAAATGAGGAATATTTACATCATGTCACATCAACCATCTTAGAAGTGAGTCCAGGATCTGCCCTTGCCTCATAATCAGAAATGGCTGCAATAATCAGGCAGGACTGACCTCTAATGGCAGCGATGATCTTGCCAATGCCTCAGTTTCAGATTTCTAGACAACCGCTTAGAAGAACCCATGGTGCTGATTGTTGGGGCAAGGTCAGATGAGTCTGGGCATTTAAAACCTTCTGAGATTGACATCACCTGGTCTTCCCAGATGACGATTGAGAACAATCCATGACACTGGCAGGTCTCAGCTTTGTAAAGGGGGCAGTGCATGCTATAAATTCTGCAGGGTGCCCAAACTTTTGCAGATGCCATTTTTTTGTTTTCTGTTATTTTGAAAGTGTAAATGATGGAAATAAAATCTAACTTTTGTTGACATATTATAAAAATGTCTAATTTGATGCCTTTTGGAGATTTTTCCATCTTTCCTTGGCTTCTTTATGCACATTAATACAAATTTTTACCTGGGGTGCCCAAACTTTTGATCCCCACTGTAATGTAATTTGATGTGAAAATTAAATTTTTACATTACCCATTCTGCCGATCATCGACCTGGCGGCCCTCCGCCAGGCGAGATACCACCTGTTCCAACCCCTGCCCCTCAGTGCCCCCTTGATTATGAAAGTATGAATGTTTCATTTAATCAATTATGGTTCATTGCTATTGCTCCAACATGTTTCATTGGATTCTTGTGATAATTCCACAGGTCATATGACGTCGAGTGCCAAAGGGCCTCAGTCTTGAAAAAATTACAATCCCTAAGATTAAAAGATGAATGTTGAAATCTCTATTGAAGATGTATGTCAGCTAGTGCTACCATCAAAACGTTTTTTGGCCCAGGCCCAGCAGCAACAGTAAGCCAAGTAGTTCCTGAAACACACAGAGTGGAGCAGGAAGCAGCATGAGTACAGAAGAGGGGTTCACAACCCCTAACATTAAAAGGTGAAAGTTTAAAGCTCTATTGAAGATGCATGTTAGCTAGTGCTACCATCAAAAATTTAAGACCCAAGCCCAGAAGCATCAGTAAGCCAAGTAGTTCCTGAAAGACACAGGAGCCTTCCGGCACAGGCATCAGCAGTACACCCGAGGGTTTCTTAACCCCTTACATTGAAAGATCAATGTTGAAATCTCAATTAAGCATTTATGTTAGCTAGTGCTACCATAACATATATTGAGCTAATATCCCAGTCCCAGCAGCATCAGAAAACGATATATTGCCTGAATGACACAGCCTGGAGGTAGGGAAAGCATAAGGAGCCCATATAGTGTCTGAATGGTACAGCCTGAAAGTGGCTGAAGCATGAGGAGACCATATAGTGGCTGAATGACACAGCGTGGAGGTGTTGGCAGCATGAGGAGACCATATAGTGGCTAAATGGCACAGCCAGGAGTTGGCAGCAGCATGAGTAGACACTAGGCCTTCACAATCCCTAAGAAAAAGATGAATTCAGAAATTTAAACCGAAGATTTTGGATATCTGGTGCTACCTACCATAAGACAAATTTTTATTCCAAGACCCAGGCCCAGCAGCAGTATCAGTAAACCATATATTGCCTGAATGACACAGCCTGGAGTTGGCTGAAGCATGAGGAGACCCCAGGACTTCACAATCCCAAAGAAAAAACACAAGAATTTTGGAAATTTAAAATGAAGATTTTGGATGACTGGTGCTACCTACCATAACAAAAAAATGTATTCCCAGACCCAGCAGCGGTATCAGTAAACCATATATTACCTGAATGACACAGCCTGGAGTTGGCTGAAGCATGAGGAAACCATTGAAATGTATGATTTTTTTAATTTAAATTTAAGATTTTGACATTTAAATTAATGATTTTGAAATTTAACTTTTAACTCCCAAGTTTTAGTGTCCAGTACCCCGGCATGTGGGTACAAAGGGACAAATCTAAAAAGCCCCCACAGGGCCCATGTGGCCTTGAGATGTAGGTGTAACGTCTCCATTGCACTGACCATCCATTGTTTCCAACACTTTTCGCCAAGGAAAACTATGTGAAGAACAGCGTGACACCGCCGTGCCCTGCACACATGGTATGCTGAAGGGCCACTAAGACTTGTCCGGGCAGTGGAGGCTGAGGACACGGTGGAGGATGAGGAGGCGGAGTCGCACACTGTCACAGGACCAACGGGCTAACAGAGTGGAGGAGGAAGCGACGTGACCTGTCCAAGTTGGAGTTGTGGCTGTGCAGGAACCACATTCACCCAGTGAGCCATAATGGACATGTATTGTCCCTGACCATAGTAACAGCTCCAGACGTTGGCCCTGCCGTGCACTTTGGTACACACCGACAGGCTCAAGGACTGGCCCACCTTCTCTTTAACAAAATTGTGAAGGGCTGGTACCGTACTGCCTTCTTCGCAAAGAAATGACGACTTTGTACTCTCCACCTCGGCTCGGCACAAGCCATCAATTCTCTGAAAGGTGCAGAGTCCACCACTTGAAAAGGGAGGGACTGCAACACCAGCAACATGGACAGGAGCACATTCAACTTCTGCGCCGTTGGATGAGTGGTCGCATACAATTGTCTCTTGGACATGGCTTCACCGATGGATTGTTGGCAGAATGGCTGACTAAAAGCGGGAGAAGCAGGAGCGACAGAAGGAGGGTTTGACACACAGCTCCCTTCGGCTGAGGTGGTGGAGCCTTGGCTGGATGAAGGAGGGAGCGGATGGCCACTGGGTGATGCAGCAGGCTGGATCACTACCTCGGAGCCCCGGTTCTCCAAGGCCGCTTTATGGTGGCGAAGCATGTGTTGACGCAGGGCCGTGGTGCCGACATTGGGACCCTGGCCACGCTTTACCTTCTGCCGACATATCTTGAATGTGGCTTCGTGAACCTCCTCCGGATGCCTGATGAAAAACTTCCACACCTCTGAGTAGCTGATTTTCCCACCTACAGTCCGCACTAATTGACTGCTACTGGCGCCATCTGCAGGAACCCCTGTTCCATTACCTCCCAGAAAGGTAGGCTGCCGCGAAGCAAGTGATCTCCCCCGGGCACATTTGGCTCCTGAATTTCCACTACTGCCACCACGCGGACTGCCAACCGTGCTACCGCCTTGCTGGCCCAGCTGCTGTTTCATGGGCAACCTGCAACTCTCTTCTCCTGATGATGATGAAACCCCTTCTGCACCCGGCTCCCAATTGCGATCGGCTTCATCATCATCAACAAGTGTCTGCTTGTCACTGATGTCCTCCTCAGGTTCCCCAACAGTGTCTGCTTCAGGACCCTGAACCTCATCACTACTTGGCCTCCTAGCGGAGCAAACGGTGCATGTCTCTTCCCCTTCTTGGCTGTCCAGTAGCTGCTGACTGTCCTCTATTAGATCGTCCTCAGTAAATAGTGGAGCTGAACCCAAAGCATGAGATTCCCTTTAGGAGAGGGAACAGCATAGGACAAAGGCAATGGGAGGACAGGGACTGCTCCCGGGCCATACCAACTGAGGGTTGTGTCTGAGGAACCCACCGACTGTTGACTGGGGGTGTCAGATGTCACTTGTGATGATGTGGATGAGCGTGTCAACCAATCGGTAACGGCAGATGGGTTGCTTGTGGAGACACGACCGCTGGTTGATAACGGGAGCTCAGGCCTCTCGCTGCGACTCCTGCTGCCACTCGCCCCAAGTCTGCTGCCAACTCTGCCTGACGTATGTAGGCCTCTTCCACTCCTCTGTGCACGTCCTGGCACTTCTCTGCCTGACATACTTAGTGCATTTATGAGGGTATTACAATACACTTCACTACTCTTTAAACAGTATTTGTCTAGAAAAGCAGCAGGTGATTACTTTTGCTTGGACTTTCACAGTATATAGGCCCTTGACAGATTAACAGGTACCAAATGGTACACTACTTGGATGTACGTATGCGGTATGCACTGATGAGGGCAGAAAAATGCGCTACAATACGCCAGAAAACTCTGTATTTTTGTAAAACACAAGCCAGTTATTACTTTTGCCAGCACTTTCCCTGTATCTAGACTTGTTACAGATACAAAATAGTAGACGGCTTTGATGTAGGCATGTGGTATGCATGTATAAATATATATATGCAGAAAAATGCATTACAGTCCGCTGAAAAAACATATTTTTGCACAGCAGCAAGACACAACAGTGCACCACACAAAAAAAGAAAAATGTGTATTAAACCCAAAATTAAACTCTGTCACAGAGTATTAACAATGGTGTGAACTGGTTTTTATACCGTCTACAGACTAGTATAAGCAGCAGATGATTTCTTGTGGGAAAAATACACAGATTTGCGCTGAAAAATCTTTCCTGCCTCCTGTGATAAGGTTCATGAAGTTCAGGCAGCTTGTTGATATGTATGAGGCAATGAACAGCTATCTGCCCCTCTGATGAAATGCTGAATGAAGTGACTGGGAGGTTAATGGCGTCAAAATCCTTCTCAGTGACAACAAGTAAAGCACTGCACTGCTCTCTGTCCACAACGCTGATGTGACTAGCAGTTGGCAGTGGAATGCTGCGGTATGATCAATTCAGCATCTCTATGTAACACACACAGACACGCAGTCTGTCCTATCTCTGCAGTGTATGGGGCATGAAATGAGCAGCCGCAAGATGGCTGCCGATTATATAGGGCTGTGACATCACAGGGGTCAATGAATGCTGATAGGCTGCATCCCGCATGTGATTCAGGGTCATCACACTTACCTCCCTTACCCGCCTCCTCAGCATCCCCTGCCCCATGTACTGACATATGGATCTGCCATTTTAGGTGTCCCGGAGCCTGGAACGCTGTTAAATGGAGTTTAATGAAGCGATTCGCGCAATAGAATCGCGCCGATATTCGCATTCATTGCCAATCGAATAAATCATGAAATTCGTAATGAACTCAGGTTCGTCTGCTTTGATTCGCTCATCTCTAGCGATGACGGCGAGAGGGTCCCTTGTGGACACCTCCACAGCAATGTCCCACCTGTGCAACTGCTGATTGGCCGTCTGACGTGTTGACCCCAGCTACAAGGAAGAGGACTGTAACGGAGGACGGAGCAGGATACCGGAGGCATCGGGGGAGCAGCTGGAGGTAAGTCTGGTTATTGTGATATAATGCCGTCAGCCTGGGCACGTGTACCACCACATAAACCCTTAAGGGCCAAGACAAGGCTGTGTCAGTAAAGGCTTAAATGGTTTCTTTTTTGGCCAATAGAAAATGCTCCACACTTGTCCATCTCCGACACAAGAGATTCTCACAACCAGGTTTCTATTTGTTACTGGTCACCTGATGGCGCAATTTTTATATTAATACAAAACCACCTATTTAAAAGTATTTTTTTAATTTTTTTAGTTATGGTCTATGGATGGTAGTGGATACTGGTGGCACTGTTATAGATGTGACCATCCATAACTCTCTCTATTCTTCCTTAACTCCTTAAGGACTCAGGCCGTACCTGTGCGCCCTGGTCCCGTTAACAGGGTTTAATGTGTTCTCACAAGCAGGGAACGCTTCAAACCCCATGGGTCCCGACCATTCCCAGTCGGGACCCAGGGTTAATGCAGAGCATGGCTGATCGGACTGATGTCTGGCATTAACCCTTTAGACGACGTGATACTTTTATGGCGCTGCATTCCTGGATCACCATGTCTCCTGAAGCGGTGATTGGGCCAGGATGGCTGCTGTCATATCCTGAGACCCCCCCCTTTTTTGCAATTGTTGTGAATCATGGCTTTTCCGGGCCATTCGGGTCACTTGTGACCCGGAAAATAAGATTGATTGGTGCTGTCCAAGACAGCACCATCACCCTTGCCCAGCAGGAGTGAGATGGCACTGGTGCCACCCCACGATCGCTGTTATTGGTCGGCCGAGAAGGGCCAACCACAGCTCCTGCTAGGTTCCGGTGAGCGATGCGGGCCTCCTCTCAGTGGCGGCTTTGGGGTCAGTGGTGCGGGATCTGGGCTCCAGAGGCAGCGGTGGGATCTGGAGGGGGTGGCAGGATCTGCAACTGTAGTGAACCGCAGCGGCAGCAGGAGGAGGTGAGGCCTGTGTGCCTCCTGCTGTTGAATTATTACAGCTCCCAGCATGCACAGCCAAAGGACAAGTCATGCAACAGCTGGAGGCACTCGACTACAACTTTCAGCATGTCCTTTGGCTGTCTGTGCATGCTGGGAGTTGTATTGGTGTGCCTCCAGCTGTTGTATAACTCCTATTCCCAGTATGCCCTTCGGCTGTCTGCGTATGATGGGAGTTGTAATTATGCAATAGCTGGAGGAACACTTTTTGCTTGAAAAAAAGGGCCTCAAGCTGTTGCATAACTACAGCGCCCAGCATGCCTTTTGATATCTTGTGAACAACATAAACCCTAGGGGAGTAAATGTGTTAGAAATAGGAGAAAACCAATTTAGCTAATTAACACAGTTAGGTATATGATAAATGATAAGATGAAATACACAAATCACTGGGCCCAGATGACATGCATCTTAGGGTTTGTAGGAATTAAAGGGGTACTCTGGTGGAAAACATTTTTTTTAAATCAACTGGTGCCAGAAAGTTAAATAGATTTGTAAATTACTTCTATTTAAAAATCTTAATCCATCCAGTACTTATCAGCTGCTCTATGCTCTACATGAATTTTATTTCTTTCTGGAAATCTTTTCAGTCTGACCACAGTGCTCTCTGCTGACACCTCTGTCGATGTCAGGAACTGTCCAGAGTGCAAGCAAATCCCCATAGCAAACCTCTCCTGCTCTGGACAGTTCCTGACTTGGACAGAGGTTTCAGCAGAGAGCACTGTGGTCAGACTGAAAAGATTTCCAGAAAGAAATAACTTCTTCTTTAGTATACAGCAGCTGATAAGTACTGAAAGGATTAAGATTTTTAAATAAAAGTAATTTACAAATATACTTAACTTTGTGGCACCAGTTAATTTAAAAAAAATCTGTTTTCCACCGGAGTACCCCTTTAATTACTGTGCTAGACAGACCCATATTCCTTATAATTAAAGATTCTCTAATAACAGGGATTGTTCTACAGGACTGGTGCTCAGCAAACGTGGCACCAATATTCAAAAAGGGGTCAAAATGGATCCTGGGAACTACAGGCCTGTAAGTTTAACATTTTTGAGGGTTTTCTGAGAGACGCTATTCTGAAATATCTTAATAAAATGAACCTTCTGACACAGAAACAACATAGGTTCATGTGGGATCGGTCAGACTAATCTGATCATCTATGAGGAGGTCAAGTATAGATTGGGGGGGGGGGGTGAGGTGTATGAGGGATTAGTCAGACTAATCTGATCATCTATGAGGAGGTCAAGTATAGATTGGGGGGGGGGATGAGGTGTATGAGGGATTAGTCAGACTAATCTGATCATCTATGAGGAGGTCAAGTATAGATTGGGGGGGGGGGGGTGAGGTGTATGAGGGATTAGTCAGACTAATCTGATCATCTATGAGGAGGTCAAGTATAGATTGGGGGGGGATGAGATGTGTATGAGGGATCAGTCAGACTAATCTGATCATCTATGAGGAGGTCAGGTATAGATTGGATCGGGGTGAGGTGTATGAGGGATCGGTCAGACTAATCTGATCATCTATGAGGAGGTCAGGTATAGATTGGGGGGGGGGGGTGAGGTGTATGAGGGATTAGTCAGACTAATCTGATCATCTATGAGGAGGTCAAGTATAGATTGGGGGGGGATGAGATGTGTATGAGGGATCAGTCAGACTAATCTGATCATCTATGAGGAGGTCAGGTATAGATTGGGGGGGGGTGAGGTGTATGAGGGATCGGTCAGACTAATCTGATCATCTATGAGGAGGACAGGTATAGATTGGATCGGGGTGAGGTGTATGAGGGATCAGTCAGACTAATCTGATCATCTATGAGGAGGTCAGGTATAGATTGGATCGGGGTGAGGCCGTGTATGAGGGATCGGTCAGACTAATCTGATCATCTATGAGGAGGTCAGGTATAGATTGGGGGGGGGGGTGAGGTGTGTATGAGGGATCAGTCAGACTAATCTGATCATCTATGAGGAGGTCAGGTATAGATTGGATCGGGGTGAGGCCGTGTATGAGGGATCGGTCAGACTAATCTGATCATCTATGAGGAGGTCAGGTATAGATTGGGGGGGGATGAGATGTGTATGTAGGATCGGTCAGACTAATCTGATCATCTATGAGGAGGTCAGGTATAGATTGGGGGGGAGGAGGTGTGTATGAGGGATCGGTCAGAATAATCTGATCATCTATGAGGAGGTCAGGTATAGATTGGGGGGGGATGAGATGTGTATGTGGGATCGGTCAGACTAATCTGATCATCTATGAGGAGGTCAGGTATAGATTGGGGGGGATGAGATGTGTATGTGGGATCGGTCAGACTAATCTGATCATCTATGAGGAGGTCAGGTATAGATTGGGGGGGATGAGATGTGTATGAGGGATCGGTCAGACTAATCTGATCATCTATGAGGAGGTCAGGTATAGATTGGGGGGGGGGGTGAGGCCGTGTACGAGGGATCAGTCAGACTAATCTGATCATCTATGAGGAGGTCAGGTATAGATTGGATCGGGGTGAGGCCGTGTATGAGGGATCAGTCAGACTAATCTGATCATCTATGAGGAGGTCAGGTATAGATTGGGGGGGGATGAGGTGTATGAGGGATCGGTCAGACTAATCTGATCATCTATGAGGAGATCAGGTATAGATTGGGGGGGATGAGGTGTGTATGAGGGATCGGTCAGACTAATCTGATCATCTATGAGGAGGTCAGGTATAGATTGGGGGGGGGGATGAGGTGTGTATGAGGGATCGGTCAGACTAATCTGATCATCTATGAGGAGATCAGGTATAGATTGGGGGGGGATGAGGTGTGTATGAGGGATCGGTCAGACTAATCTGATCATCTATGAGGAGGTCAGGTATAGATTGGGGGGGGGGTGAGGTCGTGTATGAGGGATCGGTCAGACTAATCTGATCATCTATGAGGAGGTCAGGTATAGATTGGGGGGGGATGAGGTGTATGAGGGATCGGTCAGACTAATCTGATCATCTATGAGGAGGTCAGGTATAGATTGGGGGGGGGGTGAGGTGTGTATGAGGGATCGGTCAGACTAATCTGATCATCTATGAGGAGATCAGGTATAGATTGGGGGGGGATGAGGTGTGTATGAGGGATCGGTCAGACTAATCTGATCATCTATGAGGAGGTCAGGTATAGATTGGGGGGGGGGATGAGGTGTGTATGAGGGATCGGTCAGACTAATCTGATCATCTATGAGGAGATCAGGTATAGATTGGGGGGGGATGAGGTGTGTATGAGGGATCGGTCAGACTAATCTGATCATCTATGAGGAGGTCAGGTATAGATTGGGGGGGGGGGTGAGGTCGTGTATGAGGGATCGGTCAGACTAATCTGATTATCTATGAGGAGGTCAGGTATAGATTGGATCGGGGTGAGGCCGTGTATGAGGGATCAGTCAGACTAATCTGATCATCTATGAGGAGGTCAGGTATAGATTGGGGGGGAGGAGGTGTGTATGAGGGATCGGTCAGAATAATCTGATCATCTATGAGGAGGTCAGGTATAGATTGGGGGGGGGGTGAGGTGTATGAGGGATCGGTCAGACTAATCTGATCATCTATGAGGAGGTCAGGTATAGATTGGATCAGGGTGAGGCCGTGTTTGAGGGATCGGTCAGACTAATCTGATCATCTATGAGGAGGTCAGGTATAGATTGGGGGGGATGCGATGTGTATGAGGGATCGGTCAGACTAATCTGATTATCTATGAGGAGGTCAGGTATAGATTGGATCGGGGTGAGGCCGTGTATGAGGGATCAGTCAGACTAATCTGATCATCTATGAGGAGGTCAGGTATAGATTGGGGGGGAGGAGGTGTGTATGAGGGATCGGTCAGAATAATCTGATCATCTATGAGGAGGTCAGGTATAGATTGGGGGGGGGTGAGGCCGTGTATGAGGGATCGGTCAGACTAATCTGATCATCTATGAGGAGGTCAGGTATAGATTGGGGGGGGGGGGGATGAGGTGTGTATGAGGGATCGGTCAGACTAATCTGATCAACTATGAGGAGGTCAGGTATAGATTGGGGGGGGGGGGGTGAGGCCGTGTATGAGGGATCGGTCAGACTAATCTGATTATCTATGAGGAGGTCAGGTATAGATTGGATCGGGGTGAGGCCGTGTATGAGGGATCGGTCAGACTAATCTGATCATCTATGAGGAGGTCAGGTATAGATTGGATCAGGGTGAGGCCGTGTATGAGGGATCAGTCAGACTAATCTGATCATCTATGAGGAGGTCAGGTATGGATTGGGGGGGAGGAGGTGTGTATGAGGGATCGGTCAGAATAATCTGATCATCTATGAGGAAGTCAGGTATAGATTGGGGGGGGGGTGAGGTGCATGAGGGATCGGTCAGACTAATCTGATCATCTATGAGGAAGTCAGGTATAGATTGGATCGGGGTGAGGCCGTGTATGAGGGATCGGTCAGACTAATCTGATCATCTATGAGGAGGTCAGGTATAGATTGGGGGGGGGTGGGGTGTATGAGGGATCGGTCAGACTAATCTGATCATCTATGAGGAGGTCAGGTATAGATTGGGGGGGGGGATGAGATGTGTATGAGGGATCAGTCAGACTAATCTGATCATCTATGAGGAGGTCAGGTATAGATTGGGGGGGGATGAGGTGTGTATGAGGGATCAGTCAGACTAATCTGATAATCTATGAGGAGGTCAGGTATAGATTGGATCGGGGTGAGGCCGTGTATGAGGGATCGGTCAGACTAATCTGATCATCTATGAGGAGGTCAGGTATAGATTGGGGGGGGGTGAGGTGTATGAGGGATCGGTCAGACTAATCTGATCATCTATGAGGAGGTCAGGTATAGATTGGATCGGGGTGAGGCCGTGTATGAGGGATCGGTCAGACTAATCTGATCATCTATGAGGAGGTCAGGTATAGATTGGGGGGGGGGGTGAGGTGTATGAGGGATCGGTCAGACTAATCTGATCATCTATGAGGAGGTCAGGTATAGATTGGATCAGGGTGAGGCCGTGTATGAGGGATCGGTCAGACTAATCTGATCATCTATGAGGAGGTCAGGTATAGATTGGGGGGGGTTGAGGTGTATATGAGGGATCGGTCAGACTAATCTGATCATCTATGAGGAGGTCAGGTATAGATTGGGGGGGGGATGAGATGTGTATGAGGGATCGGTCAGACTAATCTGATCATCTATGAGGAGGTCAGGTATAGATTGGGGGGGGGGATGAGGTGTATGAGGGATTGGTCAGACTAATCTGATCATCTATGAGGAGGTCAGGTATAGATTGGATCAGGGTGAGGCCGTGTATGAGGGATCGGTCAGACTAATCTGATCATCTATGAGGAGGTCAGGTATAGATTGGGGGGGGTTGAGGTGTATATGAGGGATCGGTCAGACTAATCTGATCATCTATGAGGAGGTCAGGTATAGATTGGGGGGGGGATGAGATGTGTATGAGGGATCAGTCAGACTAATCTGATCATCTATGAGGAGGTCAGGTATAGATTGGGGGGGGGATGAGGTGTATGAGGGATTGGTCAGACTAATCTGATCATCTATGAGGAGGTCAGGTATAGATTGGGGGGGGTTGAGGTGTATGAGGGATCGGTCAGACTAATCTGATCATCTATGAGGAGGTCAGGTATAGATTGGGGGGGGGATGAGATGTGTATGAGGGATCGGTCAGACTAATCTGATCATCTATGAGGAGGTCAGGTATAGATTGGGGGGGGTTGAGGTGTATATGAGGGATCGGTCAGACTAATCTGATCATCTATGAGGAGGTCAGGTATAGATTGGGGGGGGGATGAGGTGTGTATGAGGGATCAGTCAGACTAATCTGATCATCTATGAGGAGGTCAGGTATAGATTGGGGGGGGATGAGGTGTATGAGGGATCGGTCAGACTAATCTGATCATCTATGAGGAGGTCAGGTATAGATTGGGGGGGGGTGAGGTGTATGAGGGATCGGTCAGACTAATCTGATCATCTATGAGGAGGTCAAGTATAGATTGGGGGGGGATAAGGTGTATGAGGGATCGGTCAGACTAATCTGATCATCTATGAGGAGGTCAGGTATAGATTGGGGGGGGGTGAGGTGTATGAGGGATCGGTCAGACTAATCTGATCATCTATGAGGAGGTCAGGTATAGATTGGGGGGGGTGAGGTGTATGAGGGATCGGTCAGACTAATCTGATCATCTATGAGGAGGTCAGGTATAGATTGGGGGGGGGGGGATGAGTTGTGTATGAGGGATCGGTCAGACTAATCTGATCATCTATGAGGAGGTCAGGTATAGATTGGGGGGGGGGTGAGGTGTATGAGGGATCGGTCAGACTAATCTGATCATCTATGAGGAGGTCAGGTATAGATTGGGGGGGGTGAGGTGTATGAGGGATCGGTCAGACTAATCTGATCATCTATGAGGAGGTCAGGTATAGATTGGGGGGGGGGTGAGGTGTGTATGAGGGATCGGTCAGACTAATCTGATCATCTATGAGGAGGTCAGGTATAGATTGGGGGGGGTGAGGTGTATGAGGGATCGGTCAGACTAATCTGATCATCTATGAGGAGGTCAGGTATAGATTGGGGGGGGGGGATGAGTTGTGTATGAGGGATCGGTCAGACTAATCTGATCATCTATGAGGAGGTCAGGTATAGATTGGGGGGGGGTGAGGTGTATGAGGGATCGGTCAGACTAATCTGATCATCTATGAGGAGGTCAGGTATAGATTGGGGGGGGTTGAGGTGTATATGAGGGATCGGTCAGACTAATCTGATCATCTATGAGGAGGTCAGGTATAGATTGGGGGGGGGATGAGGTGTGTATGAGGGATCAGTCAGACTAATCTGATCATCTATGAGGAGGTCAGGTATAGATTGGGGGGGGATGAGGTGTATGAGGGATCGGTCAGACTAATCTGATCATCTATGAGGAGGTCAGGTATAGATTGGGGGGGGGGGTGAGGTGTATGAGGGATCGGTCAGACTAATCTGATCATCTATGAGGAGGTCAAGTATAGATTGGGGGGGGATAAGGTGTATGAGGGATCGGTCAGACTAATCTGATCATCTATGAGGAGGTCAGGTATAGATTGGGGGGGGGTGAGGTGTATGAGGGATCGGTCAGACTAATCTGATCATCTATGAGGAGGTCAGGTATAGATTGGGGGGGGTGAGGTGTATGAGGGATCGGTCAGACTAATCTGATCATCTATGAGGAGGTCAGGTATAGATTGGGGGGGGGGGGATGAGTTGTGTATGAGGGATCGGTCAGACTAATCTGATCATCTATGAGGAGGTCAGGTATAGATTGGGGGGGGGTGAGGTGTATGAGGGATCGGTCAGACTAATCTGATCATCTATGAGGAGGTCAGGTATAGATTGGGGGGGGTGAGGTGTATGAGGGATCGGTCAGACTAATCTGATCATCTATGAGGAGGTCAGGTATAGATTGGGGGGGGGGGGGGGTGAGGTGTGTATGAGGGATCGGTCAGACTAATCTGATCATCTATGAGGAGGTCAGGTATAGATTGGGGGGGGGTGAGGTGTATGAGGGATCGGTCAGACTAATCTGATCATCTATGAGGAGGTCAGGTATAGATTGGGGGGGGGGGATGAGTTGTGTATGAGGGATCGGTCAGACTAATCTGATCATCTATGAGGAGGTCAGGTATAGATTGGGGGGGGGTGAGGTGTATGAGGGATCGGTCAGACTAATCTGATCATCTATGAGGAGGTCAGGTATAGATTGGGGGGGGGGGGTGAGGTGTGTATGAGGGATCGGTCAGACTAATCTGATCATCTATGAGGAGGTCAGGTATAGATTGGGGGGGGGGGTGAGGTGTATGAGGGATCGGTCAGACTAATCTGATCATCTATGAGGAGGTCAGGTATAGATTGGGGGGGGGGGTGAGGTGTATGAGGGATCGGTCAGACTAATCTGATTATCTATGAGGAGGACAGGTATAGATTGGATCGGGGTGAGGCTGTGTATGAGGGATCGGTCAGACTAATCTGATCATCTATGAGGAGGTCAGGTATAGATTGGGGGGGGGGGGTGAGGTGTATGAGGGATCGGTCAGACTAATCTGATTATCTATGAGGAGGTCAGGTATAGATTGGATCGGGGTGAGGCCGTGTATGAGGGATCGGTCAGACTAATCTGATCATCTATGAGGAGGTCAGGTATAGATTGGATCGGGGTGAGGCCGTGTATGAGGGATCGGTCAGACTAATCTGATCATCTATGAGGAGGTCAGGTATAGATTGGATCGGGGTGAAGCGGTGGATATTATACATCTGGAGTTTTCTAAAGCATTTGATACTGTGATAAAAGGTTAGTACATAAATGAGGAGCTGGGACTGGGGGAGGACATATGTAAATAGGTTATAACCGGTCAGTGACAGGAAGCAGAGGGTGAGTATCAATGGAACTTACTCTGGTTGGGTGACAGTTACTAGTGGGGACCACAGGGGGCAGTACTGGGTCCCTTTTTCAATATGTATATAAATTACCTTGTAGACCAGTGATTCTTAACCTGGGTTCAATCGAACCCCAGGGGTTCGGTGAGTCAGTCCCGGGGTTCAGCGGGGGAGGTCGCAACAGGACAGGCAAAGCAAGCAATTGCTTGGGGCCCCGAGCTGAACCGGTGTTTGTCGTGTAGCGGCGGGGCAATTTCCCCCATCACTATTAACTCCCTGCGGCCCCGCGTTAAGTTTAAAAACATAGAAACGAAGGCGCTGAGGACCAGAGGATAGAGATGGAGGAAGGCGCGCTGGCCAGCTTGGTAAGTGACCAGCGCCACGTCATCTTCGGTGCTCCGACCACTAGTCCCAAGACCTACTGCTATAGCCGGAGCGGTGGTTGGAGCACTGAAGTGGGGCAGTACACAGGCATACACTGTATATGGCTGGAGGCTGTATGTCTGTGGGGGAACACTGCCTACATTAGTGGTCTTCAACCTGTGGACCTCCAGATGTTTCAAAACTACAACTCCCAGCATGCCCGGACAGCCGTTGGCTGTCCGGGCATGCTGGCAGTTGTAGTTTTGCAACATCTGGAGGTCTGCAGGTTGAAGACCACTGGCCTACATAATGTGGGGGAACACTGCCTGCCTAATGTGGGGGAACACTGCCTGCCTAATGTGGGGGAACTCTGTCTGCCTAATGTGGGGGAAACTCTGTCTGCCTAATGTAGGGGAACTCTTTCTGCCTAATGTGGGGGAACACTGCCAACCTAATGTGGTGGAACTCTGCCTAATGTGGGGGAACACTGCCTGCCTAATGTGGGGGAACACTGCCTGCCTAATGTGGGGGAACACTGCCTGCCTAATGTGGGGGAACACTGCCTGCCTAATGTGGGGGAACACTGTCTGCCTAATGTGGGGGAACTCTGTCGGCCTAATGTGGGAGGAACACTGCCTGCCTAATGTAGGGGAACTCTGTCTGCCTAATGTGGGGGAACTCTGTCTGCCTAATGTAGGGGAACTCTGTCTGCCTAATGTGGGGGAACTCTGTCTGCCTAATGTGGGGGAACACTGCCAACCTAATGTGGGGGAACTCTGCCTAATGTGGGGGAACACTGCCTGCCTAATGTGGGGGAACACTGCCTGCCTAATGTGGGGGAACACTGCCTGCCTAATGTGGGGAAACACTGCCTGCCTAATGTGGGGGAACACTGCCTGCCTAATGTGGGGGAACTCTGTCTGCCTAATGTGGGGGAACACTGCCTGCCTAATGTGGGGGAACTCTGCCTGCCTAATGTGGGGGAACTCTGCCTGCCTTATGTGGGGGAACACTGCCATTGTTGCAAAAATGACATGAGAGTGGCACTTGCCAAGGTAAATATATACCTTTGAATTTGAAAAAATCACATTTTATTTTTCCAATTAAGAAGGGTTCAGTGAATGTGCATATGAAACTGGTGGGGTTCAGGACCTCCAACAAGGTTAAGAACCACTGCTGTAGAGGGATTTCAGAGGAGAATATTTTATTTGCAGATGACACCAAACTGGGTAGGGTGATTATCACAGAGGAGGATAACATAATATTACAGAGGGATCTGGGTAAGCTGGAGGCACGGGGCACAGACATGGCAAATGACGTTTAATGTGGATAAATGTAAGGTGATGGACTTGGGCCATAAAAATGAAATGTACAATGATGAGCTGAATAATAAGACATTAGGTCAAACTTCTACCGAAAAAGACTTTGGGGACTGGTGGACAGTAAACTCTACTTTAGTGATCAGTGCCAGGCAGCGACTGCCAAGGATAACAAAGTCATGTGATGTATAGAGAGGGATAGAGGCTCAGGACAAGGACATAGTTACCTCTGTATAAATCATTAGTCAGACCACATATGGAGGATTGTGTACAGTTTAGGGCCCCTGTGTATAGGACATGACTGAACTGGAGAGGGGGCAGAGGAGGCGACAAAGATAATAATATGGGGGGATTACAGGACCAAGATAATAATGGTATGGGGGGGACTACTGGACCAGGATAATAATGATATGGGGGGGATTACTGGACCAGGATAATAATGATATGGGGGGGATTACTGGACCAGGACAGGCCTGAGGAAGCTGCGTTACGAGCATTATCCAAATAAAGAAGTCCGTTCTTATCTCTATGTCTTTCTGCCGATCCTGTTCAGCACTGCTTAAATCCCTGCCCCCCATTGGAAGTATCTATGTTCTCTGTCCAATGTGGTTGAGGATATAGAGGATGTATAATAATTCTAATATTCTGTACAATAATCTGATATAGTGATGGAGCGCATCGATAAGATGGAGGATGATCATATCTAAGACTCTTTTATATAATCATTTTTATAGATATTTATGTTATGGACTGAAGACTCTTACCGATGTATCGTCAGTTCCCAGCCCGTCATCCCACAGACAGCCGCCATCTTTCTAATAAAAACAGATGGAAAAGTCGACCATTAGTTTTGATAAGTTTATATTCTTCTGGTCACATGGTCTGAGTGTTCTGAGGTTTCTGTCGCTATTGATGGGATCAGGTAATGATAGTAAATTCAGGGGTCAGGGGGTCAAAATGGATCCTGGGAACAACAGGCCTGTAAGTTTAACATTTGTTGTAGGTAACATTTTTGAGGGTTTTCTGAGAGACCCTATTCTGAAATATCTTAATAAAATAAACCCTCTGACACAGCAACAACAAAGGTTCATGTGGGATCGGTCAGACTAATCTGATCATCTATGAGGAGGTCAGGTATAGATTGGATCGGGGTGAGGCCGTGTATGAGGGATCGGTCAGACTAATTTGATCATCTATGAGGAGGTCAGGTATAGATTGGATCAGGATGAGGCCGTGTATGAGGGATCGGTCAGACTAATCTGATCATCTATGAGGAGGTCAGGTATAGATTGGATCAGGATGAGGCCGTGTATGAGGGATCGGTCAGACTAATCTGATCATCTATGAGGAGGTCAGGTATAGATTGGATCAGGATGAGGCCGTGTATGAGGGATCGGTCAGACTAATCTGATCATCTATGAGGAGGTCAGGTATAGATTGGATCGGGGTGAGGCCGTGTATGAGGGACCGGTCAGACTAATCTGATTATCTATGAGGAGGACAGGTATAGATTGGATCGGGGTGAAGCCGTGTATGAGGGATCGGTCAGACTAATCTGATCATCTATGAGGAGGTCAGGTATAGATTGGATCGGGGTGAAGCTGTGGATATTATATATCTGGACTTTTCTAAAGCATTTGATACTGTGATAAAAGGTTAGTACATAAATGAGGAGCTGGGACTGGGGGAGGACATATGTAAATAGGTCAGCAACTGGCTCAGTGACAGGAAACAGAGGGTGGGGGTCCATGGAAGTTACTCTGGTTGGGTGACAGTTACTAGTGGGGACCACAGGGGGCAGTACTGGGTCCCCTTTTCAATATGTATATAAATGACCTTGTAGAGGGATTTCAGAGGAGAATATTATATTTGCAGATGACACTAAACTGGGCAGGGTGATTATCACAAAGGAGGATAACATAATATTACAGAGGGAAGCTGGAGGCGCCGGGTAGAGATGAGCGAACTTTTCAAAATTTCGATTCGGCCGCTTCGGCCAATTCGCCAAATTTTCCCGAAAAGTTTGTTTCGATCCGAATTTATTTGCGGCGAATCGATGTTAAAAAAGGCTATTTCTAGCCTACATACAGCCTCCATAGGGGTATAGAACACTTTACTGTGTCCTAAAACGCATATGGAGTGTGCCGGGGTAGTGAAATAATACTGTTATTCAGAATAACATGCAGATTACCGGCATCGCTCTTAGAATCACTGCCGCACAGCAGCACAATGACAGAGCCTGGTAGTGGCATCAGTGTCAGGAGACCATATAGTGGCTGAATGGCATAGCGTGGACATGTTGGCAGCAAGAGGCATTAGTGGCTGAATGGCACAGCGTGGATGTCAGGATTGGGCAGGCTGGAGGTGGATCCTCTGTGTCAGAGAGGGATTGGCGTGGACCGTGTCGGTGGACCGGTTCTAAGTTGCTACTGGTTTTCACCAGAGCCCGCCGCAAAGCGGGATGGACTTGCAGCGGCGGTAGCAACCAGGTCGTCTCCACCGGCAACGGCTCAACCTCTCTGACGGCTGAGATAGGCGCGGTACAAGGGATTAGACAAGAGCAAGCTCGGACGTAGCAGAAGGTCAGGGCAGGCAGCAAGGATCGTAGTCAGGGGCAACGGCAAGAGGTCTGGAACACAGGCTTGGAACACACAAGGAACGCTTTCACTGGCACAATGGCAACAAGATCCGGCAAGGAAGTGCAGGGGAAGTGAGGTAATATAGGGAAGTGCACTGGTGAAGACACTAATAAAACCCATGCGCCAATCAGTGGCGCACCGGCCCTTTAAATCGCAAAGACCCGGCACGCGCGTGCCCTAGGGAGCGGGCCGCGCACGCCGGGGCAGCACAGACGGAGAGCGAGTCTGGTAAGCGGGACGGGATGCGCACCGTGAGCGGGCGCGTCCCGCATCGCGAATCGCATCCCGGCTAGGGACATTATCGCAGCGCACCCGGTCAGCGGGTCTGACCGGGGCGCTGCGAACAGGAGAACGCTGTGAGCTCTCCGGGGAGGAGCGGGGACCCGGAGCGCTCGGCGTAACAGTGGAGTTGGCTGATTCACTAGTACACTACACACCATGGCTTCACAACCCCCCCCCCCCCCCCCAAAATCAATATATGAAATTTTAGTCAAAGATTTCTCATTGGTAGCACCCGCTATCCAAAAATTTGAAATTTCCAGACCCAGGCCCCACCTCTGCGGCATCAGGAACCCATATATTGCCTGAAGGACACAACCTGGAGTTGGCTAATGCAAGAGTACACACCAGGGCTTCACAATCCCTCCTCCAAAATCAACACAAAGAGACATTTTTTCAAAGATTTCTCATTGGTAGCACCCGCTATCCAAAAATTTGAAATTTCCAGAACCAGGCCCCACCCCTGTGGCATCAGTAACCCATATATTGCCTGCATGACACAGCCTAGAGTTGGCTAATGCAAGAGTACACACCAGGGCTTCACAATCCCCCCCCCCAAAAAAAACAACACAATATATGAAATTTTTGTCAAAGTTTTCTCATTGGTAGCACCCGCTATCCAAAAATTTGAAATTCCTAGACCCAGGCCCTACCTCTGCGGCATCAGGAACCCATATATTGCCTGCATGACACAGCCTGGAGTTGGCTGATGCACCAGTACACACCCGGGCTTCACAATCCCCTCCAAAAAACAACAACATTTTAGACATTTTTTAAAGAAATACCTATACAAGACTCTATAATGCAGGACGGTGGACCACCCAAAGACATTCTAAATAATCGAAATTCCAAGACCAAGGCCCCACCTCTGCTGCATCAGTAATCCATATATTGCCTAACGGACACAGACTGGAGTTGACTGATGCACGAGTACACACTACACACCCATTACCCGGGCTTCACAATCCACCCCAAAAAAACGCAAAATTTTGTTGAAATTGTTGGAAAAAATACCTTTTTTTTAAAAAAAAAAACAAGTGCATATACAGCAGTTCAGAAGACTCTATAATGCAGGACGGTGGACCACCAAAAGACATTCTTCTCAAAAATAATAAACCACACAATGTTTGAAATTTGGTTAAAAAAATTATTACATGTGTGTTAGTGCATCTGTCTCCAAAAAATCAGATGGCAAAAGGATTCTAATCGCCAAAAATGATTAAGCAGAGTTAATCCCTCTCCATGTATTTATTTATTTTTTTCATTAAAAAATCACACGCAACAAGCGTTCCGTTGTGTAACAATTAGCATTCTGCAAAATTCAATTTTATTACTGATAAAATTACCAGTAAATTTACCAATAACACTACCCAAGAGTATTTAATTACCCCATACATTGCACCAGGAGCAGTCAGGAGTAGGCCTCAGCAGTACCCAAGAGGCTTTAATAACCCCTTACCTTGCGAGATCGAGCAATACCAGGTGTGTTATGCCCTCAGATTTCCGGGGCCGCACTAACGCTCCACTGAACGGATTAGCGTGTCTCTATCTTTCAAGGACAGGTGCGTGTTGCACGCTGAAACCAGTTCGTGATACACACCGCCCGTCGCTATAAGCGATTGGATTAGTTAGTCAGTTGGTTAGTGAGGTCCTCGGATGGGGTAGGAGAAGGCCCTGGCAGAGCGCCAAGAATTTAACGATCATTGTTGAAATTTGCATTAAGCATGTATTTAGCTACTGCTAAACATCCAAAAATTTAAGCCCCAAGGCTAGAGGCACCAGGGAGGCAAGTAGTTCCTGAAACACACAGAATGAGTCTGGAGCATGCATTTGCAGTACCCAAGAGGTTTTCATAACCCCTTACATGCTTAATGCAAATGTAAACATTGATCTTTAAATGTATTTAGCTACTGCTAAACTTAAAAAAATTATAGGCCCAAGGCCTGAGGCACCAGGGAGGCAAGTAGTTTGTGAAAGACACAGAATGAGTCTGGAGCAGTCATTCGCAGTACCCAAGAGGGTTTCATAACCCCTTACATTTAAAGATCAATGTTGACATTTGCATTAAGCATGTATTTAGCTACTGCTAAACTTCAAAAAATTATAGGCCAAAAGCTTCAGTTTTCCCCATATTAGGAGCATAGTTGTCCCCCAGATTAGGCAGCATAGATGTCACCCAGATAAGGACCATAGTTGTCCCCCAGATTAGGCAGCATAGATGTCACCCAGATTAGGAGCATAGTTGTCCCCCAGATTAGGCAGCATAGATGTCACCCAGATTAGGAGCATACTTGTCCCCCAGAGTAGGCAGCATAGATGTAACCCAGATTAGGCAGCATAGATGTAACCCAGATTAGGCAGCATAGATGTCCCCCAGATTAGGAGCATAGTTGTCCCCCAGATTAGGCAGCATAGATGTCACCCAGATTAGGAGCATACTTGTCCCCCAGAGTAGGCAGCATAGATGTCACCCAGATTAGGCAGCATAGATGTCCCCCAGATTAGGAGCATAGTTGTCCCCCAGATTAGGCAGCATAGATGTCCCCCAGATTAGGAGCATAGTTTTCCCACAGATTAGGCAGCATAGATGTCCCCCAGATTAGGAGCATAGTTGTCTCCCAGATTAGGCAGCATAGATGTCACCCAGATTAGGCAGCATAGATGTCCCCCAGATTAGGAGCATAGTTGTCCCCCAGAGTAGGCAGCATAAATGTCCCCCAGATTAGGCAGCATAGATGTCCCCCAGATTAGGAGCATACTTGTCCCCCAGAGTAGGCAGCATAGATGTCACCCAGATTAGGCAGCATAGATGTCCCCCAGATTAGGAGCATACTTGTCCCCCAGAGTAGGCAGCATATATGTCACCCAGAGTAGGCAGCATAGTTGTTCCCCAATCAGCGCGGGCCAGTCATAGCCAATCAAAGGGCCGTATGTGTCAAGCGGGCTGTACAATGCCCAGGTCTGCCCCAGAGGGTTTTATAACCAACCACAATAGAGAAAATTTTGTTGTAGAAACATGGTCAATCTACTCAGACCCATCTGTCATTGGTGGCTGGAAATCCTGGCTGATCCATCCCTGATTCATCTTGTCAAACGTCAGTCTCGTCACATTTTTAGTGGACAGACGAGTTCGCCTTGGGGTGACTATGGCCCCGGCCGCACTAAACACCCGCTCTGATGGCACACTACTGGCTTGGCAGGACAGCTTTTCCAGGGCAAATCGAGTTTGGCTGCCCAGAAGTCCAGCGGATCTTTAACGGTTGTTGGCAGGGTCATGTCAAGGTAAGCCACCACCTGCTGGTTCAGGTCCTGCTCCATGTCCACCTGCTGCTGATGAGTAGCTTCACTATGCGGCTGAAGGAAGCTACTCATCAGCGACTGTAGACTCAGGCTGCTGCTGATTGAGCCGGTACTGCTCCTGCCACCCCTCCCCTCCCCAGCAGCCGTGGCAGTGGAAGGTGAGCGCAGAGGGCCCCCCGAGTCAGACCTGCAAGTGGATGGACCATGTGGCCGATCCATCGGCCAACCGACTACGTAGAAGCTCCCTGAAGTAGGTCAGTTTGTCCTCCCTCTCAGTGGGTGTAAAAAAGGCCCCCATTCTGGGCCGATAGTGAGGGTCTAATAAGGAGGAGATCCAGAAGTCATCGAGCTGACGAATTTTGACAATTCGGGGGTCACTACGCAAA
>NW_026608442.1:0-68751 GCF_029499605.1 Hyla sarda
CTGCGATTGGTCGGTTAACAAATTGAAGAATCGCAGGGGATCGGAGGAGGTGGCAGGCTTGCCACCTCGCTCCTATACGTTAGCATGGTCCTGGCTGTCTGTGACAGCCGGGATCATGCAAAATTACCGGGCGGTCGGGTACCAGAGACCCGATCAGCCCGGTATCGCCGCAGATCACAAGGGCGATTTCCCTTGCGATTTGCGGCGATCGCCGACATGGGGGGCCTACATGGCCCCCCTCAGCGTTTGCCCTGGATGCCTGCTGAAGGATTTCAGCAGGCATCCGGTTCCGATCTCTGCCCGGCGCGCGGCAGGGACCGGAAAACGCCAGGGCGTATGGATACGCCCTGGGTCCTTAAGGCCCAGGGTGTGAGGGCGTATCCATACGCCCTGGGTCCTTAAGAGGTTAAAGTTGGACATGAAAATGAAAAATGTAATTTTTTTTCACTAAAATGCTGGTGTTACCCCAAATTTTTCATTTTCATAAAGGGTAATAGAAAAAGCCCCCAAAATTTGTAATTTTCATTTCTTCTAAGTACGGAAATACCCCATATGTGGACATAAAGTGCTCTGCGGGTGCACTACAAGGCTCAGAAGATAAGGAGTAAAATTTGGATTTTGGAGAGATAATATGACTGGAATTGAAGGCCATGTTCGTTTTTTTGAACAGTGGTCCATGGAAAATCTTTATTTTTCTTTTGCACAGCTCACTGTTCCAAAGATCTGTCAAACGCCAGTGGGGTGTAAATGCTCACTGCTAATAACATTCTGTGAGGGGTGTAGTTTCCAAATTGGGGTCACATATCAACTGTTCTGGCACCATGGGGGCTTTGTAAACACACATAGCCTTCAATTCCAACAAAGTTCTCTCTCCAAAAGCCCAACGACGCTCCTTTCCTTCTGAGCATTGTAGTTCGCCCACAGAGCACCTTATATTCACATATGGGGTATTTCCATACTCAGAAGAAATGGGGTTACAAATTATGGGGGGCATTTTCTCCTATTACCCCTTGTGAAAATGAAAAAATTGGGGTAACACTAGTGCTGGGTGGTATGACCTAAAATTAATATCACAGTATTTTTTTGAATGATGGCGGTATCACGGTATTACCGCTCTCCTACACCCCCCCCCCGGTGGTGTTGGCTACACATGTCATCCCTGACTCTCCCGCACTCACCCCACCTCCTCACGGGTCTCACCGGCTGATGTCAGCCAGCAGCTGCTTTTCATGGAGGGAGGGAGAATTCTAGTATACCGCCGGGGAAGGAGCGCGTTACACGGGGAGAGAGCGCGTTACATGGAGAGGGGCGCCGGTTACAGGATTCTCCGCTCATCACGCACCGAGTAACAAGCGTGTGCCCGGCTTCCTGTCATGCCCATACACTCTGGAAACTGCCTCTATGGTTCTGGAGGACTGTCAATACTCCAGAAGCATAGATATAGTTTCCAGAGTGTACGGGCATGACTGCAAGCCGGGCATACGCTTGTTACTTGCTACGGACCCACTGCTCATGGTCCGGGAAAGGTGAGGGCTCCGCTGGCTGGGCTCTATAATTAATTTGGAGGGTGGGGCCCGACCGGTATAGCGGTATGGGCAAAAATCCATACCGTGGGGGGGGAAAAAACGGTATCCAATATGAACCGGTATATTGCCCAGCCCTAGGTAACACCAGCATTTTAGTAGAAAAAAAATAAAAAATAATGTGCATTTCTGCAATCAGAATATTCCCCAGCTTAGGGTGCATTCACACCCCGTTTTGTACATACGGGTGCCGGATCCAGCGGGGCAAACCGGGCGCTCCCGTGACTCCATTTACTTTAATGATCCGACCGGAGTCAAACGGTGATTACGATCGGCTCAGTTTTGACCCGTATGCGGTTTTGGATCGGACCTAAAACCGTTGTATACTCCGGTTTTAGGTCCGGTCAGGAAACCGCATATGGGTCAAAACTGAGCCGACCGGAGTCACCGTTTGACTCGGTCGGATCATTAAAGTAAATGGAGTCACAGCTGATTCGGCTGGGGTACGGGAGCGCCCGGTTTGCCCCTCCCCCCCCCCCGCCGGATCCGACACCCGTATGTACAAAACGTGGTGTGAATGCACCCTTACTGTATAGACAGGTTTCCATATGGTAGACCTCCAGCTCTTGCAAAATTATAACTCCGAGCATGACCACAGGCATGCTGGGAATTAAAGTTTTGCAAAAACTGGGAGTTCATACTTTGGAGAGTACTGGTACAGATAATAAAAAGGGTAACGTTTGCCATCACATGCTCTTAAACTTCATGTCATATTGTTTAGCTAGTGTCCACTCTCTGAGGCGCCCGGGCCCCTAACCCTTGTCCTGCACATGAATCCCTCACACACAGCCTTACACTGCAGCTAACATCGCCCGAAACCCCGGCGGCCAAAGCTCACGCCTCCACAGTTAGCTGTTCTCTCCAGCACCGTGCGGCCAGCTACAGGCAAATCACGTGATTAACCCAGATCACGTGACACGTAAGTTATCACACCTTCCAGAAGAAACGCCATTCTAGACACGACAGTTATGCCCCCTCATTGTACTCAAAAGAGAACATGGCCGCCATGTTGTTGTGACACAATAGGTCCCTGCAGCTTCCAAAAGCGAACGTCCGGGGGAGGACCGTCCACTAGCGACACCGCCTCAAAGCCACTGACGACATTTCCGGTAGCTGAACAAGACGGAACGATCACAGAAGGACAGATACCGTAGCTGCTGTGAACGGGGCCCACACTGACACTGGGGCTGAAGACCCGGGAGCAGCCAGTGAGTTCAGAGTCGGGGGGGGGGTTATACTACAGGGGAGATAGGAAGTATATCTATTACATCCATCTGTATTGTCTGCGGCCGATGAAGCGATTCTATGTGCGGCAGTGTGTATTTCCTTCTAATATTACACCTACACTGCTGTTACCCGTCTGCACGGCCGCTGTTACCCGTCTGCACGGTCAAAGGCCGCTGTTACCCGTCTGCACGGCCAAAGGCCGCTGTTACCCGTCTGCACGGCCAAAGGCCGCTGTTACCCGTCTGCACGGCCAAAGGCCGCTGTTACCCGTCTGCACGGCCAAAGGCCGCTGTTACCCGTCTGCACGGCCAAAGGCCGCTGTTACCCGTCTGCACGGCCAAAGGCCGCTGTTACCCGTCTGCACGGCCAAAGGCCGCTGTTACCCGTCTGCACGGCCAAAGGCCGCTGTTACCCGTCTGCACGGCCAAAGGCCGCTGTTACCCGTCTGCACGGCCAAAGGCCGCTGTTACCCGTCTGCACGGCCAAAGACTGGGAATTATGATAAAACATCCCTCTTTAACACTAACGCTTTTACACTTACTGATACTGATACACCAATGCAATCTGGTTGCACTACAATTTCCGAATATAATCTACTAATTATATTCTAGTCTCTTCCCCCCCCCCCCCGTATCTTAAAGGACAAGTGTTTGATTGCGGGGGGTCCGACCGCTGGGTCCCCCCTCGATCTTCCTTATGGGGCGCCGCCATTAGCGCTCATGGTGACGTAGTGTCGACCTAGAGGTCGACGGTGATGCCCCGTCTCCTCCCAGTCCCCATACAGTTTTATGGGGGAGACGGGGAGGCACGAACGCTACCTCCCCGCCTCTCCCATAGAGATGTATGGAGGAGACGTGCTGGCTGCAACGTCATGCTGCGGCTGGCATGCCCCCTGCACGGGACAGCCACGGCCCTGTACAGGAGATCACAGTGGGTCCCAGCTGTGGATAGGGGATAAGTGTTAATCACGCTGCAGATGTCCCTTAAAGAGGTGATCCCATTGTGTAGTGTGTGTTTTGTACCTGGCGCTGCCTGCTTTTTCCTACCTAATCCTTGTGGGGAGGAATAGCAACAAAGGAGGAAGCTTTTGTTCTCCTATCCCATCCTTAAAGGGGTACTCCGATACAAAACATTTTTTTTTAACCCCTTCATGACCCAGCCCATTTTCACCTTCAGGACCTGGGCATTTTTTGAAAATCTGACCACTGTCACTTTAAATATTAATAACTCTGGAATGCTTTTACTTATCATTCTGATTCCGAGATTGTTTTTTCGTGACATATTCTACTTTATGTTATTGGTAAAATTTCACTGATATTTGCATCCTTTCTTGGTAAAAAATCAAAAAATGGCATGAAAATTTTGAAAATTTAGCATTTTTCGAACTTTGAAAGTCTCTGCTTGAAAGGAAAATGGATATTCCAAATAAATTACATATTGATTCACATATACAATATATAGTTAGTACGGTCGAAAAAAGACATATGTCCATCAATATGTCTACTTTATGTTTGCATAAAAAAAATTGACAAGTTTTTACTTTTGGAAGACACCAGAGGGCTTCAAAGTTCCGTAGCAATTTTCCAATTTTTCTCAAGATTTTCAAAATCGTAATTTTTCAGGGCCCAGTTCAGGTTGGAAGTGGATTTTAAGGGTCTTCATATTAGAAATACCCTACAAATGACCCCATTATAAAAACTGCACCCCCCAAAGTATTCAAAATGACATTCAGTAAGTGTTTTAACCCTTTAGGTGTTTCACAGGAATAGCAGCAAAGTGAAGGAGAAAATTCTAAATCTTCATTTTTTACACTCGCATTTTCTTGTAGACCCAATTTTTGAATTTTTACAAGGGGTAAAAGGAGAGAAATCACCCTAAAATTTGTAACCCGATTTCTCTCGAGTAAGCACATACCTCATATGTCTATGTAAAGTGTTGGGCGGGCGCAGTAGAGGGCTCAGAAGGGAAGGAGCGACAATGGGATTTTGGAGAGTGAGTTTTTCTGAAAGGGTTTTTGGGGGGCATGTCCCATTTAGGTGCCAGAACAGTGGACCCCCCCCCCACATGTGACCCCATTTTGGAAACTATACCCCTCATGGAATTTAATAAGGGGTGCAGTGAGCATTTACACCCCACTGGCGTTTGACAGATATTTGAAACGGTGGACTGTGCAAATGAAAATTTTTATTTTTCATTTTCACAGACCACTGTTCCAAAAATCTGTCATACGCCAGTGGAGTGTAAATGCTCACTGCACCCCTTATTATATTCCGTGAGGGGTGCAGTTTCCAAAATGGGGTCACATATGGATATTTATTGTTTTGCGTTTGTCAGAACTGCTGTAACAATCAGCCACCCCTGTGCATATCGCCTCAAATGTACATGGTGCACTCTCCCTTCTGGGCCTTGTTGTGCGCCCCCAGAGCACTTTGCGCCCCCACATATGGGGTATCTCCCTCCGTACTCGGGAGAAATTGCATTACAAATTTAGAGGGTCTTTTTTCCCTTTTACCTCTTGTGAAAATGAAAAGTATAGGGCAACACCAGCATGCCAGTGTAAAAAATTTATTTTTTTACACTAACATGCTGGTGTAGACCCCAACTTCACCTTTTCATAAGGGGTTAAAGAAGAAAAAGCCCCCCAAAATTTGTAAGGCAATTTCTCCCGAGTACGGCGATACCCCATTTGTGTCCCAAAATTGTTGCCCTGAAATACGACAGGGCTCCAAAGTGAGAGAGCGCAATGCGCATTTGAGGCCTGAATTAGGGATTTGCATAGGGGTGGACATAGGGGTATTCTATGCCAATGATTCCCAAACAGGGTGCCTCCAGCTGTTGCAAAACTCCCAGCATGCTTGGACAGTCAATGGCTGTCCGGCAATACTGGGAGTTATTATTTTGCAACAGCTGGAGGCCCCGTTTTGGAAACAGTAGCGTACCAGACGTTTTTCATTTTTTTGGGGGAGGGGGCTGTGTAGGGGTATGTGTATATGTAGTGTTTTTACTTTTTATTTTAGGTTAGTGTTAGTATAGTGTAGTGTTTTTAGGGTACAGTCACATGGGCAGAGGTTCACAGCAAGTTTGCCGCTGGGAGTTTGAGCTGCAGCGCAAAATTTGCGCCATCTCAAACTTGCAGCACTCACTGTAAACCTCCGCCCATGTGAGTGTACCCTGTACATTCACATTGGGGGGAGGGGGCAAACATCCAGCTGTTGCAAACTCCGAGCATGCCCTTTGGCTGTCCGTACATGCTGGGAGTTGTAATTTTGCAACAGCTGGAGGCACACTGGTTTGGAAACACTAAGTTAAGTAATAAACTTTCAAGTGTTTTGCAACCAAACTTAGTGTTTCCAAACCAGTGTGCCTCCAGCTGTTGCAAAACTACAACTCCCAGCTTGCATGGTCTGTCAGTGCATGCTGGGAGTTATAGTTTTGCAACAATTGCAACAGCTGGAGGCACTAAGGTAGGAAACGGACAATGTTTCCCAACTAGTGTGCCTCCAGTTGTTGCAAAACTACAACTCCCAGACTGCCCAGGCATGCTGGAAGTTGTAGTTCGGCAATATCTGAAGGATCAGATGTTGCCGAACTACAACTTCCAGCATGCTTGGGCAGTCTGGGCATGCTGGGAGTTGTAGTTTTGCAACATCTGGAGGTCCACAGTTTGGAGACCACTGTATAATGGTCTCCAATCTGTGCTCTTCCAGATGTTAGAGAACTACAACTCCCAGCATGCCTGGACAGACTGAGCATGCTGGGAGTTGTAGTTTTGCAACATCTGGAAGAGCACAGATTGGAGACCATTATACAGTGGTCTCCAAACTGTGGACCTCCAGATGTTGCAAAACTACAACTCCCAGCATGCCCAGAAAGCCAAAGGCTGTCTGGGCATGCTGGGAGTTGCAGTTTTGAAACTCCCAGAGGCAGCAGTGAGATCGCTTTACGGCGATCTCACTGCTGCCAATGAAGATGCCGCACTGCTTCCGGAAACTCACCTCCGGGACGCAGCGCCGCCGGGACCGCATGGAGGACGTCGCTCGCGCCGGGACCGCTCGGGACACCGCTCGGACGGGTAAGTGACGCCGGGGACGGGTCAGGGACACTTAGCAGAGCGGTGTGTGTCCCGATCCCCGTGATCCGGACTCACACACCGCGCTGCTATCAGCTAGTCAGATTTGACTAGCTGATAGCAGCGATCGCTGGGGGGTGGGGGGGGGGGTGGGGGATGAAACCCCCCCGTGGTCGCATGGTAAGATGGCTGGCTATCAGTGATAGCCACCATCTTTCCGGGCGCTGCGGGATGCCGCGAGTAGCGGCAAAAATGTTCATGACGTACCTGTATGTCATGGGTCGGGAACACCTTGCCACCCATGACGTACAGGTATGTCATAGGTCGGGAAGGGGTTAAGGACGCTGGGTTTTTCCGTTTTTGCATTTTCATTTTTTCCTCATCACCTTCTAAAAATCATAACGCTTTAAATTTTGCACATAAAATTCCATATGATGGCTTATTTTTTGCACCACCAATTCTACTTTGCGGTGACATTAGTCATTTTACTAAAAAATCCATGGCGAAACGGAAAAAAAATTAATTGTGCGACAAAATTGAAGAGAAAATGTCATTTGTAACTTTTGGGGGCTTCAGTTTCTGAAGTTTTTATTGGTAACATTTTTGTATTGATAAGACTTTTTGTTCGCTTTTTATTCATTTTTTTTTCATGATATAAAAAGTGACCAAAAATACACTATTTTTGGACTTTGGAATTTTTTTGCGCGTACGTCATTGACCGATCGGTTTAATTAACAATATATTTTTATAGTTCGGACATTTCCGCAAGCGGCAATACCACATATGTTTATTTTTATTTACATTGGTTTTTATTATTTTTTGTATGGGAAAAGGGGGGTGATTCAAACTTTTATTAGGGACGGGGTTAAATGAACTTTTTTTTTTTTTTTTTTTGCAGTGCTATAGCTCCCATAGGGAGCTAGAGCTATAGCACTGCACATACTGATCTTTTACTCTGATCCCTGCAAAGCCATAGCTTTGCATGGATCAGCAAGATAGGGGCTCGATTGCTGAAGCCTGTAGCTCAGGCTTGGAGCAATCAAACGCCGATCGGATGCGACAGAGCAAGGTAAGGGGGTCTCCACTCGCGTCCTAGCTGATGGGGACATCGCGATTTTTTCGCGATGTCCCGATCAGCCTGACTGAGCTGCCGGGAAGCGTTTACTTTCACTTTTAGACGCGGCAGTTAACTTTGATCGCTGCGTCTAAAGGGTTAATAGCGCACGGCACAATGATTGGTGCCGCACGCTATTAGCCCAGGGTCCTGGCTATCATTAGCAGTAGAGATGAGCGAACTTACAGTAAATTTGATTTGTCACAAACTTCTCAGCTCTAAAAGAGTTATGATCTTTTGAAGGCGAGGAGGAAAAAACGAAAACTTAAAATGTCCTTAAGGCCCAAATGGGGTTTAAGGGGCACTCCCCTGGAAAACACTTTTTTTTTTTTTTTTTTTTTTTTTTTTTTTTTTTTTTAATCCACTGGTGTCAGAAAGTTAAACAGATTTGTAAATTACTTCTATTTAAAAATCTTAATCCTTCCAGTACTAATCAGCTGCAGTTTGCTCCACCGATAGTTCTTTTCTTTTTGAATTTCCTTTTCTGTCTGACCACACTGCTCTCTGCTGACACCTCTATTCATTTTAGGAACAGTCTGGAGCAGGATAGGTTTTCTATGGGGATTTGCTTCTACTCTGGATAGTTCCTAAAATGGACAGGTGTCAGCAGAGAGCACTGCCGTCAGACAGAAAGGAAGGTGAAAAAGTAAACTAATTCCTCTGGAACATACAGCAGCTGGAAGGGTTAAGATTTTTAAATAGAAGTAATTTACAAATCTGTTTCACTTTCTGGCACAGTTGATTTAAAAAAATTAATAAATGTTTTCTGGTGGAGTACCCCTTTAACCTCTTGGGGACAAAGGGCGTACGCCCTTGCTTCCTGGTACTTAAGGACGGAGGGCGTACCTGTACGCCCATGGGAATTTCGGTCCCCGCTGCTTCGGCGGGCAGGGACCGGACCGGGAAGTCATTCAGCTGGCATCCCGTGCAAATGCCTGGGGGGTCCTGAGACCCCTCCATGTCTGCTACCGCCGATCAATTCAGACTGGAGATTTGCGGTGATTCCAGGCTGATTGGGTCTCTGATGACCCGATAGCCTGGAAAATAAGCTGTCAGAGCCCGCTTCAATCATCCTGAAGGATAGGAGGGAGGTGGCAGGGTTGCCACCACCTCCTATACCCTGCGATTGGCCTATGAGGACTGATCGGCAATGTCGGGGAAGATGGCGACGAGGTGCGGGGGCTGTTGATGTGGCTGGGATCACGCGGGGACCGGCTGCAGGCAAGTGGTGCGGCGGCGGTGTCAGATGCTGCAGTGAAGATTGCCGGAAAGTGATCTTCACTGCAGCTTCTAGGAGTTTCAAAACTAGTTTTACAACATCTGGAGGGCCAGTTTGGAGACCACTGTCCTTCTAGATGTTGCAAAACTACAACTCCCAGCATGCCTGGACTGTCTCAGCATGCTGGGAGTTGTAGTTTTGCAACATCTGGAAGGACATTGGTCTCCAAACTGGCCCGCCAGATGTTGCAAAATTACAACTACAACTTGTACAAACTACAACTTGTAGTTTTGCAACATCTGGAAGGGCACAGTTTGGAGACCACTATACAGTGGTGTCCAAACTGTAACACTCCAGATGTCAATTCAGAGCATGCCGAGACTGTCCAGGCATGCTGGGAGTTGTAGTTGGGCAACATCTGGCCCACTCCCAGCATGCCTGGGCAGTCTGGGCATGCTTTGAGTTGAAGTTTTCCAACATCTGGAGGGCTACAGTTTGGAGACCACTACACAGTGGTCTCCAAACTGTTCTCCTCTAGTTGTTGCATAACTACAACACCCAACATGCCCTTCTGCTGTCTGGGCATGCTCGAAGTTGTAGTATTGCAACAACTAGAGGCACACTGGTTGGGAAGCATTGTTTGTTTCCTAACTCAGTGTTTTACAACCTGTGTGTCTCCTGCTGTTGCAAAATTATAACTCCCAGCATGCATGGTCTGTCACTGCAGTGCGGGCGGGGGTTTACAGCAAGTTTCCCGCTTCAAATTTGTGATGTGGCAAATTTTCTGCTGCAGCGGGAGACACACTGTAAACCCCCGCCCCTGTGAATGTACCCAAAAAACTACACTACACTAACCCTAAATAAAGAGTAAAGCACTACATATACACTACACCCTTACGCTGTCGTGACCCCCCCCCTCCTCACTAAAAATAAAAAAAATGTCTTGTACATCAGTTTTTTTTTTTCTCCAAATGGAGCCTCCAGCTGTTGCAAAATAACAACTCCCAGTATTGCCGGACAGCCACTGACTGTCCAGGCATGTTGGGAGTTTTTCAACAGCTGGGGGCACCGCTGCAGCGCTATATATCTTTCCCCCCACAGCGCTTTTAATATACATATGGCCCCGATGCCACTCACAATGTTCATTTTAAAAACTCAGCGGAAAGCCCTGAATGACTCCTTGGTACCAACCATTCAGGGCTCCCCATGGGAGATTTAAAACACACTGATACATCGCAGGGTTGCGGACCATGCTGCCTGCTCTCCTGCTTAATAACTTCTGATTGCATGGGGTCTCAGAAGTGAAACCCACTGCGATCAATCCCTCAGCCACTGAACTACAACCCCCATCATGGAACAGACTCTGTTCCATGATGGGGATAGTAGTACAAACACTAATGTAGCCTCCCCAACTGTCTGCAGACTCCCGCAGCCAGGGAATTACTACTCCCATCATGGAAACAAGTCTGTTCCATGATGGGAGTAGTAGTAGTAGTAGTCCTGGCTGTGGGAGTCTGTAGGTAGAGGTGTTAAAACGGCCATACATGAGGGATAACGGGTCTTAACAGATGAATATTTATTCAGCCGTTAGCACCTGTTATTTCATCTGTTATCATACATCCGTTTTTTTTTACACAGAAAACGAATGTTTAATAACGGATGAATGCTCCATAGTGTGAAAGTTGTCTAATGTGGAGGAAATAGCCAACATGAAATTGAAGGATGTTGCAGAGAGCAAGAGTGGTTTCTATCATCAACATTGCTTATATAGTGTTACAATATTATGCAGCGCTCTACATTGATTATCATTATTTATATTGGATTGTGTCACCTATGGACCTGCAATCAAATTTCCAACAAGTCCATGCACACTTTTTGTGGGCCACATCTAGTTGAACTGCAGTAAGACATTGTGGTATTACCATATAAGACCTTTTATGGTGCTTTCTCCATTGTAGTATGGCAGTCTCTCTAAAGTTGTTTCACTTCTTTCATAGCAGCAAACGAGTCAGAAAACTATTCTCCTATTATATTGGGGCCCCAGAGATGGCTACACAGTGTTCCTCATTAGTACTTGCCCATCTCTGCTTTTTGTACTACACACAAATCCTTTTCCCTCGGATATACAAAAAACATGTGAGCAGCCAACAGACAAAGGCACCAATTTGACTAGATATTCGGAGCCGCACTGAATTAAAGGGGTAGTCCAGTGGTGAAAAACTTATCCCCTATCCTAAGGATAGGGGATAAGTTTGAGATCGCGGGGGGTCCGACCGCTGGGGCCCCCTGCGATCTCTCTGTACGGGGCCCCGGCTCTCCACCGAGATAGCGGGTGTCGACCCCCGCACGAGGCGGCGGCCGCCGACACGCCCCCTCAATACATCTCAATGGCAGAGCCGGAGATTGACGAAGGCAGCGCTTCGGCTCTGCCATAGAGTTGTATTGAGGGGGCGTGTCGGCCGCCGCCTCGTGCGGAGGTCGACACGCCCCCTTCCCGCGGGCTGTCAGGGCTCCGTACAGGAGATCGCAGGGGGCCCCAGCGGTCGGACACCCCGCGATCTACAACTTATCCCCTATCCTTAGGATAGGGGATAAGTTGCTCACCACTGAGTCACCACTGGACTACTCCTTTAAGTTGTGTTCTGCAGGTTGTGTCCCTCTGTTTTACATACTTCACTTTGGGGGCTTATAAAAAGGCAATTGTTATACACTGCATTGTGCAGCAGTATTTTTCCAGTTAAATTACAATAAATGATAAATGTGCCTTACATCAAATAACCAAATCAGCTATGTGTGTGTAACTATATAAACATATATATCTGTAGATGCAGAGACAATGCAGGCACTGCTGACTTCCCAGCAATTAGTCTATATAACGGTGAGCAGCTACTAGTGACAAACAGTTCATAAATACAGCAACTTATAGATGGTGCTCATTTGTGAGAATATAAGTATGAACGTATGATCCAGTGGTGCAAAGAATGACAAAGGCACTCAACATGTGCTGAATAGTTTCTTCTTTTATTTCAATACATCAAAGCAGGATGCTACGAGTTCAGGACGCCAGTGCTTGTAGGTTGGTGACAGCAGTTTCCTTCTCAGAGGGACTTCAACGAACCATTTCCATGGCCCATTGAAGTTCCTCTGGGAAGGAAACCGCTGTCACAAATCTACACACACTGGCATCCTGCACTCGTAGTGGTGCTGCCGCCATCCTGCTTTGATGTATTGAAATAAAAAACTATTCAGCACATGGTGAGTGCCTTTCTCATTCTTTGCACCACTGGATTATATTGTATTATGTTTCAGTTGTGCTGGGCGATATACCGGTTCATATCAAATACAGTTTTTATTTATTTATTTATTTTTTTTTCTGTACAATATGAATTTTTCCTTTACCGCAATACTGGTCGCGCCCATCCCACCCCCTTCGAATGAATGAATTATCATCCGCAGCACTAGTCATATGTGACCCGCGGGCTCTGTTCCCATTACATCCCCCCCCCCCCCCGTCCTCCTGGGAGCCGCCGGCACTTTACATGAATGAGTTGCGTGCCCTTGCACTGGAAATGATTAAATGGGACATCTGTACTGATTAAATTGACATATTCCTGTGCCTGAAACTACACAAAAAGAGAGATACGCAATATAATGCACACCCACAATAACTGTAATACAAAAAGTATATCTTAATTACATATAAATAGTACAAAAAGCAGACAATACAGTTAAAACCAATTAAAAAAGGCCCAATTGGCCACTGCACAAACGAGGGGGAGAAACCCCACCCAGGGCACCTGCCTCCACAAATACTCAGGTTATCAACCTATCATACAACAAGAATGTTAAATCAATACAGTCCTGTCCCCACAACACCAATAATATGTATACAACCTGAATATCCTCAGTATATAGCACAGGGGACTGGTAGTAGAGGACAATAGATGGAGGAGTAATATGGCAGGTGCCTCCCTAAAGACCCCACGCGTTCCGTTGCCCGTCGGCAACTTCCACAGGGGTGTTGTGCCTCCTTGATTTAGTCTCTGCTATATATACCAAACATAATTACCCTAATTATGGTGAAGGAGTTACCTGTTTGCCCATTGTGTCCCGTCTCCGGTCATTGACCCGCTTGTACTTCCGGGTACAGAGAAGGTTACATCCGCTCCCTGATCTACATCCGCTCCGTCACTCTCTTACAGCTATGTCCCACACACACATCACTCGCGCATGCGCAGAGTGTACTCCATATCAACAGCTAAAGATCTCTCATATGCGATGCCTGCGCGTCTCCATTCACTCACACCCAACACAACTCATCAGTCACACAGCATAGCCATCACATCACATTCCCACGCATGCGCACCACTACTTACATCCCCATAATCTGCTCACATCACTCTACCACACAGCGGAGTTCCCTTATACCACGCATGCGCATCTCAACTATCATCCCTATAGTTCACACAGATATATTCATCTCTACACAAGGCTTTCTTTCTAGAGATCACATCTTATTGCTGTTTTATAACCATATGGGGATGTCGATTAGCATAACTGAAACCCTGTTTTGGCTCCATATAACAAGACATAGTTTTTATCCCCATAATTCACTTATATTAATCTCTGTATATAGCATCTTCTCTAGAGATTACAACTTATTGAATATGTACTAATATGCTTATACAAATTGCAAATAATACTTTTGCTCCATACAGAGAAGTACACGTAATGACATACTCAGGGAACCCTACATCCAATCCCATCCATATCTTCCTATATATAATACAGATAGGTATCAGATCATAACAGTCATCTTAATGCTCTAATACCTTGTTTAACCCTTTAGTGCGCTGTCATCATAATATTCCTTAGTACATCAATATCATATAGCCCATACATCTCAAAACAATGTTTAAAACATAACCTATTATGAAGAGTGTACTCGCCAAATCATTACACACACCAGATGGAACTATAGCTGGACACATATTACCCCTTTGGGTCTTGGACCTGTTCCCCTTTCTCAAAAATCTTATATACATCACATCATAAAGACTTATATATACATATATACTTATATTACATATATTGGGCTCACATATACCTTATATATCCCCCTTGAGCCATGTTACACTTATTAACCTGCTTAACACATAGTATCCCTTTAGGTCATAGACCTGTTTCCCTCTATCAAGAATCTTATATGCATCTTATCATAGAGACTTATACATATATTGAACTCACTTATACCCTTTATATCCCCCTTATACCATATTACGTCCATTGTATCATTCTCCCAAAAATTTACAAACTATATCACCTATTTATACATCACCAAATGTTCCATATTGTTACTTCATACCACTCTCCACATCTTTCATCTTCCATTGACAGAATAATTGAGGTAGGCCTACCCTGTTCGAGTTTATTAAAATAGCCCACATTAGAACATCTCATTATATTCCATAAGTCCCCAAAGTTATCCATATTAAATGTGCTGTAAAGAAATTGTGCTATAAACAATTATATATATAATAAATACATACATTTAAACCCAAGGTATAGTGACCCATTCCTTTCAACATAAGCCTGTATATTTTTAGATCACCCCTCTCAGATGATCTATATTCACATATTCAGTGTTACCCCATTTTCTCATATCTTCACCATACTTTATACCACTCTCCACATCCTTCACCTTCCATGCGCACACCAAGGAATTATTTGTACATAGTCACCCTGTACCCCTAACAGGCCTATGACCTAAAGGGATACTATGTGTTAAGCAGGTTAATAAGTGTAACATGGCTCAAGGGGGATATATAAGGTATATGTGAGCCCAATATATGTATAAGTCTTTATGATGTGATGTATATAAGATTTTTGAGAAAGGGGAACAGGTCCAAGACCCAAAGGGGTAATATGTGTCCAGCTATAGTTCCATCTGGTGTGTGTAATGATTTGGCGAGTACACTCTTCATAATAGGTTATGTTTTAAACATTGTTTTGAGATGTATGGGCTATATGATATTGATGTACTAAGGAATATTATGATGACAGCGCACTAAAGGGTTAAACAAGGTATTAGAGCATTAAGATGACTGTTATGATCTGATACCCATCTGTATTATATATAGGAAGATATGGATGGGATTGGATGTAGGGTTCCCTGAGTATGTCATTAAATGTACTTCTCTGTATGGAGCAAAAGTATTATTTGCAATTTGTATAAGCATATTAGTACATATTCAATAAGTTGTAATCTCTAGAGAAGATGCTATATACAGAGATTAATATATGTGAATTATGGGGATAAAAACTATGTCTTGTTATATGGAGCCAAAACAGGGTTTCAGTTATGCTAATCGACATCCCCATATGGTTATAAAACAGCAATAAGATGTGATCTCTAGAAAGAAAGCCTTGTGTAGAGATGAATATATCTGTGTGAACTATTGGGATGATAGTTGAGATGCGCATGCGTGGTATAAGGGAACTCCGCTGTGTGGTAGAGTGATGTGAGCAGATTATGGGGATGTAAGTAGTGGTGCGCATGCGTGGGAATGTGATGTGATGGCTATGCTGTGTGACTGATGAGTTGTTTTGGGTGTGAGTGAATGGAGAAGCGCAGGCGCAGTAATCATATATGAGAGATCTTTAGCTGTTGATATGGAGTACACTCTGCGCATGCACGAGTGACGTGTGTGTGGGACATAGCTGTAAGAGAGTGACGGAGCGGATGTAGATCAGGGAGCGGATGTAACCTTCTCTGTACCCGGAAGTACAAGCGGGTCAATGACCGGAGACGGGACACAATGGGCAAACAGGTAACTCCTTCACCATAATTAGAGTAATTATGTTTGGTATATATAGCAGAGACTAAATCAAGGAGGCATAACACCCCTGAGGAAGTTGCCGACGGGCAACGGAAGGCGTGGGGTCTTTAGGGGGGCACCTGCCATATTACTCCTCCATCTATTGTCCTCTACTACCAGTCCCCTGTGCTATATACTGAGGATATTCAGGTTGTATACATATTATTGGTGTTGTGGGGACAGGACTGTATTGATTTAACATTCTTGTTGTATGATAGGTTGATAACCTGAGTATTTGTGGAGGCAGGTGCCCTGGGTGGGGTTTCTCCCCCTCTTTTTGGTAGGGTTTTTCCCCCCCCCTCGTTTGTGCAGTGGCCAATTGGGCCTTTTTTAATTGGGTTTTAACTGTATTGTCTGCTTTTTGTACTATTTATATGTAATAAAGATATACTTTTTGGATTACAGTTATTGTGGGTGTGCATTATATTGCGTATCGCTCTTTCTTTTTGTGTAGTTATTGTCATTTGGTATGCTTAATAGCACCCCTTTGTGTATGGTGCTGAGCCCGCCTGCTTTCTATATACATAATAATCCTGTGCCTGGGCTGCAAAAATAAACTTTGACTCACCATCCTACATTCTCCCGTTGCTCCTGTATCGGCCTCACTGTTCTCCGCTGCAATCTTCATGCTGCTTCCTGGGGACGGGAACGTCCCAGCCGGCCGGCTCCTTACATGACAGTGCGCTCAGCTTATCATGTCCTGTAAGGAGCCGGCCAGCTCCTCACATGACAGTGCACTCAGCCTATCACCGGCCGAGGTGGGACATTGCTGCGGCCAGTGATACGCTGACATCTCTGTGACGTTTCTGTCCCCAGGAAGCAGCATGAAGATTGCAGCGGAGAACAGTGAGGCCGATACCGGAGCAACAGGAGAACGTAGGAAGGTGAGTCCAAGTTTATTTTTGCAGCCCAGGCACAGGAATATGTAAAATAAATCAGTACAGATGTCCTATTTAATCATTTCCAGCGCCACGGCACACAACTCATTTATTTAAAGCACCGGCGGCTCACAGAAGCCCGGGGGGGATGTAGCAGCTCCCGCGGGTCACACATGATTAGTTTCCCGGTGTGGGGACAGCGCTGCGGCTGTTAATTCTTTGGGGGGGGGTTTAGAGAAACAGAGCAGCGCCTGCTGGTCACACATGATTAGTTAGATTAGCGGGGGGGGGGGGGGGGGGAGGTGATACTGGGTTAAATACCAGGGGGGGGGGGGGGGGGGCGTGTCTGGTCATGGCCACGTGAAGTCGCACTTTTCGGAGCTCCTGCCTGCCGCTGTTATATTTGCACCTGCCCTGCTGGTATTCATGGGGAAAACTCACCGCCGGGGGAAGAAATCTGCCTCGACATCACTGACCCCCCAGATGGATCTGGAAAGTTACTTCACTCGCTCCCAGACCCTCCGCTCAGGGCCCTCGCTCCGGACGGCCTTGCCGGGCGCCATCTTGGAGGGGCCTGAACAGGAGAACCGCCAGCCTGCTCGCCAGACCCCGGCCTCCGCTCCCCTGCCGAAAGCTGCTACTCCTGGAGTCCCGGAGGGATCGGCACTGTCATCGCCGACGGAGGTCCGGGCCGGGATAGGGGAGACGCGACCGACTGTGCAGCACTCCCGCCATCCAGCTCCTACAGCACCGCAGTCGAAGCGCACCGCGACCGGAGGGGTGAGTCAGCAGGGAAGGAGCCCGCAGCCCCTCTGTTTGCCCTCAGACTCCCCGTGGCTCTCTCCCAGGCCGGTACCGCAGGGATCCACCCCAGTGAGACCCCCTCTTCTGGACCTGCTAACGGGGGACTGTGCGTTAACCCCTTCTGAGCCGCGTCTGCAGTCTCCTATGGGGCCTTCCCCTCCCCCTCAGCAGCGCTCTGGCCACCATCCCTCCCCGGCTGCTGAGACACAGATGGGCTCACCTGATGTGCATAGAGCCCTGAGGCCACCCTCACCGGCCTCGGTCCGGGCCCCGGTCCCATCCCCAAACTGGGCCTCGGGGTCACCTTGGTTTGAAGCCCCAGCATCATCTCCTGAAGGGAATGCCTGCCACCTCTCCCTAATGGACCCTGGGTCCCCTCCTGGGGGAACTGAGAGCCTCATCCCTGGGGGTTTAGTGCACCTGCCGGCTCCGTCTTCTCTCCCACCTGCTGGCAGCTTGGATTCAACCCCCCCAGTGTTTCACCTCAGTTATGCTCCATCTCCTATACCTGGTCCTCCTCCTGGGGTCCCGCAATGCCACTTGCCTGGTGTCTATGGCACTCAACCTCCCTCCACACCCATCACACTGGCGGATTTACAATCCTTGGTACATGCCCTTCCTACCAAGGTGGACATTTCCAATCTTGCTCAACAAATTGTCCATGAATGCAAACAAGAATTTGCGCAATTTCGCTCAGAACTATCTACTCTTGAAAATAGGGTCTCGGTGGTGGAAACCTCCCAGGAGTCTACCTCCAGTTCTGTTCAAGCTCTGCAATCGGTGGTGAATAGTCAGAAAGAACAACTGTTCTCCATACATCAACACCTGGACGACCTTGAAAACCGTAGCCGCAGGAATAATATCCGAGTCCGGGGTCTTCCGGAAGCAGTCTCATCTGGTGAACTTTGGGATGCCCTTACATCTATATTCAACGACCTACTAGGTCGTCCACTGGATACATACATTGAGATGGACAGAGCTCACAGAGCCTTGAGACCCCCGAGCACTGATGATGATAACCCTCGAGATGTAATCTGCCGTGTTCATTTCTATGGACTAAAGGAGGATATTCTGCATAGCGCCAGACGGCGCCAAAGGCTCTTCTATAAGGACGCGCCCATACAGCTATACCAGGATCTTTCTCGCCACACACTGGCGCAACGAGCTGCTCTTAAGCCTCTGCTGTCTGCCTTACGTGAGAGGGGGACTCAATATCGCTGGGGCTTCCCCTTCTCTCTTAACGTGAAACACAAAGGTCGCTTTATTACCCTGAGGTCACCGGATGACCTACCCAGCTTTCTTCAGGAACTTGACCTCCCTGATCTGTCCCTGCCGGACTGGCCTCTGCCACAGACTTTCTCTACCAAACGTCCCTTGCAACGTACTTCTCGGGGGTTGGTCTCCCTCCCTGCAAAGACTCCTAGAGCCGGTCTCCCACCAAGGGACCCCTCCCGCAAAGGTCCACGTACAGCTCTGCAAATGCCACCCGCTGGCTCCTCTCAGCAACCTACCTAGTCTCGGTGGTTGCTATTGTGGTGATTGCTTTGTGACGACGCAGCGGGTGTAACTACTGCGATGGAGATATGTGATGGAGATATTAGTGTACTTGATGCAATGTGCCTATGTTATTTGTTTTTCTTTTTTCATACCGAAGGTGCCCTGGATCATTGGTGTGTGATCTTGCATGGTCATATTGTGTCATTTGCTCTTCTCCCTACCCTGTTTCCTGCCTCTGCTCCCTACCCTGTTTCCTGCCTCTGCTCCGGTCCTTCCCGGTGGCGGGAGTTGTTCCTTAATGTTACTATCATAAGTTAGCGGTGGCAGGAGTCTCCCTCTCCATGTTTCTGTGGCCTGACATTCTTCACCCCCTCGTAGGTAGCGAGTACCGGGGTTTGATACCCTTAGGTCCTTGTTGTTTTCTTCCTCTTAGATACAGCAGCAGTAGAATCCTCCCTGTCCTCTACTGCCTTTTGGGTTTCCTCTTTTTTCTACATTATTTATTTTAGTCTAATTTCTTTTTCCGCTTTCTTGTCTACTTTTCCTCTGCTTTCTCTTGGCCTCCTTGGCAATTTCTAACAGTCTCCTTTTTTTTTTGGTTTTCTCCCCACCCTCACCTACCTGACGTCCTCTTTCCGTGTGTCTCCATTCCACCTATGTCCTCCCCAATCCTCGTGTGTGTCCTCCCTTCCCCACCCCCCCCTATCCTCACGGAAGTCTCCCTCTCTCACTTAATAGTGCCTCATAGCTGGTGTGGTCCTTGACTAATTGTTGTTCATCTCTTCCAATATGGCTGGGGCGGATCTTAAGATTGCTACGTACAATGCAAAGGGACTGAATACGCCTGAAAAATGCTCACAGGTACTTCACCATTTCCATAAGCAAAAGGTACAGTTGGTATGTCTACAAGAAACTCATTTTAAGGTAGGCCATGCTCCTTCCCTTCAACATCCACACTATACATCCTGGTACTGCGCAGACAACCCTCACTCCAGGTCCTGTGGGACGGCGATTGCGGTCCACAAATCCCTCCCTCATCAGGTCCTGAACTGCAGGTTTGATCCGGAGTCTAGATACGTCCTCCGTTCTCTTATGGTGGGGGGTCAGGAACTTACGTTACTTAATATTTATGCCCCTAATGTGAATCAAATAGCGTTTTTGGGGAGCCTGGTGGAAGAGGTTATGCCGCTTCTGCGGGGTACCCTCATCCTGTGTGGGGACCTTAATCTGACCCTCAACCCGGTCTTGGATAACTCGTCAGGGCGCTCATCCATTTCGTACACTGCCATTAAACGCCTTAAGCGTACACTGAACCTCCTGCAACTATGCGATGTCTGGTGCTTGCTTCACCCTTCGGATAGGGATTTTAGTTTTTACTCACCCTCTCATAACTCCTATAGCAGGATAGACTATATCTTATTGCAACATAGTGCCCTCCCCTGGGTTACCTCCTCTAGTATGGGGAATATGCTATGGTCCGATCATGCACCAGTTCTATGCACGCTGCGCTTGCCTTCATTGATCAGGGAGGAGTGGACCTGGCGGTTGAACGATTCGCTCCTGCTAGACCCCGTTTGTGCGACCGATGTGGAGAGGTCGATTGCTAATTTCCTTCTGGATCATGCTCGGGACTCCACATCCCCCTTGATGAAATGGGAAGCTGTTAAATGCGTGATCCGTGGGGTATTTATTAAGCATGGCACCAGGTTAAAAAGGGAAAAAGCCCATGCTCTGCAGCGTGCTCTTAGAAAGGTGGCAGACCTTGAACTGGCTCACAAACGGGCTCTCTCATCCTCTGTCTTAGGCGACTTGATGTTGGCGCGCCAGGAAGCTATACGTCTTTTGGACGCCTCTTCCAAACGGGCCTTACACTTATGCCGCAGTAAATTCTATGAATTTGGCAATAAAAGTGGCCGGATGCTTGCTAGAGCACTAAGAGAACGTAGGGTGTCTTCCCATATTCCTTGTATTAAACAGAGTTCAGGTACACGGGTCCATACAACCTCTGAAATAGCCACGGAATTTTGTCAATATTACAGTGACCTTTATAACCTTCCTGCCGTTACTCGTCCTGGCCCTGCCACTTTCCCCGTGCCTGACCTCCCCAGGCTTTCTGATTCAGTGTCTGGGGAGCTGGATGCCCCATTTACAGCGGAACAGCTCCTTGGAGTTATTTCCTCGCTGCCGGGGGGGAAGAGTCCGGGCCCAGATGGCTACACCGCGGCCTTCTATAAGAAATTTGGGGAACAACTTGCTCCCTTGATGATAGCCTCCTTTAATGCAGTGGGTCCGGAGTGCCCATTTCCTCCTCAATCTACTATGGCTCACGTTGCTGTGCTTCCCAAACCGGGCAAAGACCCACAAATATGCGCCAGCTATAGGCCCATTTCGCTGCTAAATGTGGACATTAAGCTGTTTTCTAAATTGATCGCAATTCGGCTGGGAGCCCATTTGCCTAAGCTTGTTCATCCTGATCAGGTGGGCTTTGTACCGGGAAGGGAAGCACGTGATAACACGTTAAAAACCCTGGATATTGTTCATCATGCCCAATCGAGACAAATCCCCCTCATGATTCTATCCCTAGACGCCGAAAAAGCGTTTGATCGCATTTCGTGGTCGTCCTTGAGGGAGGTGCTGGGAGTTATAGGGTTGGGTCCGGTTCTTACGGCTAAAATTATGTCCTTATACCATAACCCCTCCGCTAGGTTAAGGATTAATGGTTCCCTATCCCCCCCCCCCCTTTTCTGTTCATAACGGCACTCGCCAGGGTTGCCCCTTATCCCCCCTGCTTTATGTGCTTGTTATGGAACACCTTCTGGCAGCAATCCGTGAGAATCCGGACATTACGGGGATTAAAATTGGTGAAGTAGACTATAAATGCTCTGCATTTGCGGATGACCTTTTGGTTTATATCACTAACCCCCTTGTGTCACTCCCCACCTTGATGTCTGTGGTGTCCGGATTTGGGGCGTGGTCCAATTTTAAAATTAATGTATCCAAATCCGAGGCTCTAAATGTTTCACTCCCCCTCCCGATGGTTGACGTGCTTAAATCCAATTTTCCCTTCTCCTGGCCCCCTCAGGGAATCAAGTATCTAGGTATTGTGGTCCCCTCAGACTTATCCCTCTTATACCAGCGTAATTTTGCCCCTCTCCTTTCACACTTCACGTCCTACCTAGAGAACTGGCAGACCAAGACTCTTTCTTGGTTTGGGAGGGTCCATGCCCTGAAAATGACTCTTCTACCCAAGCTGTTGTACCTTTTACAAACAATCCCCATACCCTTGCCAGCCTCTTATTGGCGTACTATGCACGGGAGGTTTGGGTCATTTGTGTGGAAGGGTGGAAGACCGCGGATTAGCCGTAGGGTCTTATTCCGTCCAAAGCAGGAGGGGGGCTTGGGCCTTCCGGACTGTCGTTTATACTACCTGGCAGCTATGCATGCTAGACTGTTGGATTTGTTGCATAACGCAGACTCGAAACTCTGGGTACGGATGGCCCATTTCTTATACCCTGGTGTGTTGGCTGGACTGCCCTGACATGGCCCCCTCCCCCCTCCTCCTTGTCCTTGCTGACCTTCACTTCCCAACGGACATTGTCCATTTTATGTGGCCAGAAGTTAGTTGATTCCTTAATAGACCCTACCGGTCCCATGCTCCCTGTCACTGGCAATCCTGCTTTTCCTCCTGGGCTAACCCCTGGGTGCCTATTGCAGATTCCGACATTACCCCCTGCTCGTTTCTGCCATATGCTTTCCGCTACTGACCTGTTGCCCATGGCTTCTCTTATGCGGGAAGGATCCCCTAGTGGAAGTTGTCTCTATACCTATGCACAACTTCACCATTTTTATGCAGCTACCAAACGACGATCGAAACTGCATAGGGAGCTGACCGCATTTGAGAAACTGTGTCTTCTGCCCCCAGTGCCCTCACACACGATAAGCTTTCTGTACCGCTTGTTGCTTTCCCGTTACAATACGGCTCTCCCGTCTTACTGTGCAGCATGGGAACAAGAGCTGGGTATATCATTATCTCCAGCCCAGTGGGCTAAGTGCTTTAGGCTCTGTCATAAATCAGCGATGGCCTGTAAGGCCCAAGAGACGAATTATAAGGTGCTCACTCGTTGGTACCGTACACCTGCTCAACTTCGGCGTTGGTTTCCAATGGTTCCTGATGCTTGTTGGCGATGTGGGCAGTCAGTAGGCACTATGACCCACATATGGTGGTCTGCCCTAGTCTCACATCTTTCTGGTCTACGGTACTCAAAGTGACACGGGAGGTGACGAAGGTGGACATTCCTCATTCACCGGACGCTGTTCTTCTTTCTCATCTACCTATGTCGGCCAACTCGGTCCAAAAGTCCCTCCTTAGTCATATGCTCCTGGCGGCGCGTACGGTTATTCCACGTAGGTGGAAGTCCCCTGATCCCCCCCCCACTGTTGGGGAGTGGTTAACTGAAATTATGCTTACCCAGAGTATGGAGGAGCTAGTGGCCCTTTCTCCCACGGAGAATGACCGTTACATGAAAACTTGGTTTGATTGGCTGACACTTCAATCCTCCCCTGGGTATAGGGATCTGTTTGGCCCTCCCCCCGCCCCTTAGCAGCCTACTAGAGTTTGCACCTCCTCTCCTGGTCCCTCTCATGTTCCCTACCTCTGCCCTTCCTCCGTTTGACTGTCTTTTGTGTCCCCTATTCCTATTGTTTCTGGTTGTCTCCCTATATCCGTTTGTAGTCTTTATTGCTCTTATGCTCTTCTGTTTTTCTTCTCCCCATTCCTTCCCCCCCCCCCTTTTTCTTTTCTTATTTTGGGTCTATTTCGCTGCCCGTCTATCCTGATTTCTTTTCTGTCTTTTCTTCTTCTTCCTCATTGTTGGACTCGCCTATTTTTCTAAACAAGAGTCATTCTCGAATATTGTTATGGTTTTCCCCTATGTGGAACACAGCCTACCCCACCCTCCTTGTTGGGTGGTTCTTGCAATGCCTGTTACTTGCTAAATTGTTTCCATAATTGCCTTAGCATTGTTTTGAGTTCGGTATGGACCTTGCAGTCCTAAACAAACCTTAGAGGTAGCCAATACCATTCTATCGACGGATATGCCTATTTGTATGCTTTCTTCCTATGCCATAATCTTTCTATTGTATTCTGTTTTATTGTTTGAAAATAAAAAAAACCTTCAATAAAAAAATACCATGGAACCGCTACAACTTACAAAAATACTGTGATATGCATTTTTGGTCATACCGCCCAGCACTGGGGTGGGGGTGGAGAGTTTGGATTTGTAGGTTGAAGGCTGACATGCATCCCTGGGGCCACTTATCTAAAATGAAGGAGGCAGGCAGACATTTTTGTACAAATTGGGGGAGATTTATCAAACTTACCGTCATTTAAAAAAAAATATATATATTTTGCTGTAAAAAGGCACAATGATTGTGCACAATTATTTGGCACCTTTTTGAAATAGACGTTTTTGGAAAAACTGTTTGTGGGTTTCAGGGCAGTTCAACAGTTAGCAATGCAGTGGAAAGCATTTATTAACTGTGCCTTTGTTACATAGTTACATAGTTAGTAAGGTTGAAAAAAGACATACGTCCATCAAGTTCAACCAGGGAATTGAAGGGAAGGGTGTAAGGGGATAAGGGGAAGGGATTAAAAGTGGTTGTTAAAAGGCACAAACGTAAAAAAAACACACAAATGTAGACCATGAAAAACTTGGCTTAAAAAAAGACCACAATGAATACTTATTTAAAAAGGAGTCCTCTTTTAGAATGGAGTAATCATAATTAGCTAACTAAGCACCAAGCAGGGTTGTGTGACCTAATTGTTTTTTGAAAAAGAGCAATACATTATGAAGAGCACTATATTTGGACAGATCAGATTAGTACATACAATTAGAACACTTCAGACAAGCTAGTATTGTCCTGCTGTATTAGTTTTCCCATTTTGGAACAGCTGGAGACACCACTGCTGTCGTCGTATTTTCTTACAACCAGCTGGAGAGAGTATTCCAGCATTTGGGTTGCTCTATGAGCCAAATTGCCTTAAATTGTCACTCGATAAACTGGATAGTGCAAATTCAGAGCCCCAAGCTTTGAGACCATGGAGTGGTGAAAATCCTAGTCACAATGGCCTAGGTGTTATAAACACTGCGGGGGAGACAGCTTGGTAACACTGCGTTTAGTCTGATGGTTAGTGCATGTGTCTTAACAAACAGATGCAACAGATCTGTTATTCCAACTTGAGGCATGCAAATTCTGTTGCGCTCACCAGGTTATGTTCTTGATCAATTTTGGCGATTTAAGCACCAGGACCAAACAAAATGCCTAAGTAATCTCTACGGCTTTGTAGGGTTAAAACAAACGCCAATAGTAGTGTCTCCAGACTATTTAGAACTTTCTGTATGACAATTACAATTACCTGGTAATGTCTGGTATTCTTTTGTAGCTTTTATTTTAGCTTTGTTCAAAAATAAGATGGGTGGAAACTCTTTTTAACATTAAACACTTACAACTAGGGCAACCTGCTATGACAGCACCTTCTGTACGGCGCACGCAGGTCTCTGGAGCACAGGCAACTCAGGCTGAGTGAAAACAAAAGTAAACTTCCAATTTAGCGGCTCACAGCCAAAAAAAACACATCAGGACTTTGGACAGCAAAACATTGGTAGATCTACCCCCCCCCACCATTGGGCCCATTTCACATTATATTTTTCACTACTCCAAACACTATGATTTTGACACCTTTCCTAACCTTCCCTAAGGAAATGTTAAGAACATTTCCTGTTTGCCAAGCCCAGGTCTCTCAATACAAAAGTTTACAGGAGTCTGTGTCCTGCAGATTACATTTTCTGTAGAAAAAGGACAGCCACCTAGCAATAGCTAATTGGTATGGGTGACTAGCCTCTGAATGCCATTTTAAAAGAACTGAATGCATACTGTGCATGCAATTTCTGCTTCCAGTGTGGTCCTGAATGGGGAGGGGCTTCTCATCAGGTGAAGCTCCACCAACCCAGGTCCTCTTCAGAATTTTTGGAGGTGATGACTTGTCCATTCACTCGAGATGTAAAGGTCTAGTCACACTATGGAATCTTGACCCAGATATATTCTCAGACGAGGCACTCAATCTGCTGCGGGTGCTGACAGAACAAGCTGGTGCTAGGACAACTTGGAAATTCTCAGTCTTCATTCTTTCAGCGGAGTCTGGGGTCCAGAATTTCCGTGGCGGAACGCCCGCCCCGGAGATTAAAAGGCAGCGGTTGGGGAGAATCGGCAGAGACTCCCCAGAAAAAATGGCTTGTGGCTGCACTTGCTACGAAATCAAAAAATCGCATATTATTTGTGCAGTGAATAAATGTTCCTTTATTAATAGGGAGTATCGATAAACATTAACATTTACACTTTAGTGGTACAGACAATGCGTTTTTAGCGGAAAACTCCCCCCTTCGTCATGTCTAGGCTATGTAGCATCTGTTCTTATATATCCACAAATCACAATTCTCTTTTGGTGGGTCTGTCGCCAGCCTGGGGTCACAGCTGATGTAATGGGCTCGTGGAAACGTGAGCGAAAGCAGTGTCTAGTGCTGACTTACAAGCAGAAGAACTGTTGGCGCGCATGACTGAACTTTTATTGTGGGGATGCTGAGCAACAGTGTTGCCGATCTGAGATGTCCGGGAAAATAGAAATGTGTGAGCCTGTTATCTCATATTTGACATCATCATATGGGGTTATTATAAACATAGAGGAACTTGGGTGTCAGCATATTAGAGTAGTTAAGCGAAGTATTAGTCGAACGTAGTTGAGAGGGCAGTAAAAGAGTGAAGGTTAGGAAGAATAAATGTTAGCGATGCTAGGAAGCATAGTAATAGAGTATAAGCTGGGTGACAGGAGCAATGTAGCAGGTGATGGTTAGGACCTGTGTGGCAGGGAAACTGTGTGGGACCGAATCAGTGTGTGAGTGGCAGTAGGGAGCTAGGCTTACAGGACAGGTATAGGGAGGGAGCAGCACTGTGGTGTGTCAGTGATTATTGTAGCAGATGTGTGATCGGGAGCAGTGTGGCAGATGACGAATGTTGGAAAGGCACCAGTGTGTGAGTGACAGTGGGTAGCTAAGTTTTCAGGATGAATGTCGGAAGGATAATTGCTAGGAAGTGTGGTCGGGACAGGATGGAAAAAGTGAGTAATGTTGAATGGTGTAGCAGGGTAAATGTATTAGAAAGGTATTACTGCGTTAAGTAGCATTGGAAATAAGTCGGGTAGAGTGGGATAGTTATATTATGTTATAAAAATGGGCAATGACAACATGAAGATGGTTGTTAGGTGATTGTGGGTGCCATCTGATTATGGATATATGTAGAGACCTGGGTGTGAGTGGACTATGTTGCTTGATATTATGTTGCTAGTAGGGATACACCGAAATTTCGTCCGCCGAAAATTATCAGCTGAAAATGCCCCTTTTGGCATTTTCGGCCAAGTGAATTTTCCGCCGATAATTTCAGTGGACGTGGCTTAATCCTCTCCCGACCCATGACATGTACGTCATGGATCGGGTGAGGACCTGATGTGGGCTGCGGGTCGGGTCCGCGTCATGCACAGGAGATGCCCGCAGGGCTGCTATCAGCAGCAGCAGACCTCTGCCACTAATGATGGACATCAGAGATCGCTCCAATATCCGTCATTTAACTAGTTGCCACAGTGTATGGCACGGGCTCCTGATTCTTGTAGCAGGGGGCCGCAGCTAATAGCCGACACGAGTAGATTGCCGCATGTCTGCTATTAACCTTTTAGATCGCTGCTGTCAAAGCTGAAAGGGGCGTCTAAACACTCCCTGGGGGTCCAGTGGGGTTGATGACATTTCCCGTTTGGCCAGCACCTCAAATCTGTTGGTGGTGAAGCTAGAGATGTGGTCTATTAGACATATGATAATGGGGTCTGTTATATTAGGATGATGTTCACTATAGTGTCGGGAGACACGTAGTCTGTAGCCTTTTTTGATGTTTCTGTAGGTGTTCAAGCATGTGTGGAGTTCTTGGTTAGTTCTGCCCATATATTGTTTGCCAAATATGCACTGAATTAGATAAATGACCAAAACTTGAGTGGCAATTCATGAATGATTTGATCGGGAACTCCTCCCCTGTAGAATTGCTAGTGAATATTTGTGATTGTGTTTTATGGTCTTGCAGCATAGGCAACAGGTGCTGCCACATTTGTACCACCCTTTGATAATTAGGATGATCACGGAGGGTTTTTTTTTTTTTTTTTCATGCTGTATTTTTATTTATCTTGGTGCCATCATGGTGCAAAAGGAAGGTTGTCACCTGTATGTTATCTCTGGTTTTCAGGAAATATGCTCTTAAGTATAGGGTTCTCCCATAGAATATGCCAGTGTTTGTTAAAGAGAGACTGTGGACCATTGATTTATGTGCAGAGTTGTAGGTGGTTAGGAAGTTCAAGTTGGTGTTTACTTGAGGATTGTGATCTGGTGTTGGATTTTTGGTTGAGACCGTTATCTTGAGATAGATGTTTAGTTTTCTCCTAGGTTTCTTCTAGCAGGTTCGCCAGATAGCATTTGGCTATAAATCTGTCAGTGTTTGTTTGCTTTTTGTTGGTCACTGGTTCTGATCACACATCTGCTACAATATCCCTGACACACCACAGTGCTGCTCCCTCCCTTCCGATACCCATCCCGTAAGCCTCGCTCCCTACTGCCACTCACACACTGATCCCATCCCACACAGATTCCCTGCCACATAGGTCCCAACCGTCACCTGCTACATTGTTCCTGTCACTCAGCTTATACTCTACTACTATCATCGCTAACATTTGTTCTTCCTAACTTTTGCTTTTTTTATTCCTCTCTCCACTACGCTCGAACTCCATTACACTAACTAATATGCGGACACCCAAGTTCCTCTCTGTTTATAATAACCCCTATATGATGGTGTCAAATATTAGCAGCACACACATTTCTATTCCCCCTGACATCTGTCCAGTCTTAAAGCGGCAACTTTGTCGCTCTGCATCCCATGTGCACTTTCACAGTCCCACTCCGGGATCCCAACACTCATATAGGTCAGAAAAGTAGCATTCTCTGATTTAAAAAAAAATAAATAAAAAAATAAATAAATGGTAGTAGAACATGGAATAAAATTAACAAAAAAAAATTAAATAAAAATACAAAACAAAACACAATAAAATTACATGACTTAAGTTCTCCAGTGCTGGTGCCACATAATCTATGTTTATATATCAGTGATTGGCATGTGGGCACAGATTACATCATGTAAGCAGTTTTTAAAATTTTACATCTTTACCAGCGCTGTCGGCAGGAACATCTCCTTGGCATGGTAAGGAAGATGATTTTACCACATAAAAGTTGTTGCCACATGTTACATATGGTAAAAGCTGATAACAGGTTCGCTTTAACCACAAAGTGACCCAGGGCGTACAGGTACGCCTTCGGTCCCTGGTACTTAAGGACCCAGGGCATACTTTTACGGCCGTGGGAATTTCGGGGACCGGACCGGGGTGACTGCTGATCTCGATCAGCAGGCACCCCGTGCAAATGCCCAGGGGGGGGGGGGGGGGCGTCATCAGACCCCACCATGTCGGCGACACTTGCGATTTGCGGCTATTACGGGTCTATGGTGACCTGGAATATAAGGGGGATCGTGGTTGTCCATGACACCTATGATGCCCCTGAAGGGATAGGAGTGAGGTGGCAGGGCTGCCACCCCTCCTATCCCTGCTATTGGTCATCAAGACGCGATGACATATAGCAGATCGGGGGGGGGGGGGGGGTAACTTTAGTTTTCCCACAATAGGCGGGCAGGAAGGGGAAACCGATAGGTACCGGGCGCTGAAGTCCGCTTACCCATCGGCGACGGCTGAGATCGGGATGGGGATCGGCAGAAGAGGATGGCGATGCCACTCCCTGGATCCTACGGAAGCTGGTGAGTTGCCTACCAACATCTGCCTAGCAACAGTGGTCTCTATACTGTAGTCCTCCAGATGTTGCAAAACTATAACTCCCAGCATGCCCAGACAGCTATTTGCTGTGTGGGCATGCTGGTATTTGCAGTTTTGCAACAGCTGGAGGGCTACAGTTTGGAAGTCACTGTGCAGTGATCCAACTGTGGCCCTCTAGATCTTGCAAAACTAAAACTCCTAGCATGCCCACACAGCAGCTTGCTGTCAAGGCATGCTGGAATTTGTAGTTTTGCAACATCTGGAGGGCCACAGTTATGAGATCACTGTGCAGTGGTCTCTAACTGTAGCCCTCCAGATGTTGCAAAACTGCAAATTCCAGCATGCCCAAACAGCAAACAGCTGTCTCGGCATGCTGGGAATTGTAGTTGAGTACCTCCAGCTGTTGCAGAACTACATCTCCCAGCATGCCCTTCGGCGATCAGTACAAGCTGGGAGTTTTAGTTTTGCAACAGTTGGAGGCACACTGGTTGGAAAATACTGATTTAGATAACTGAAGGTTTTCCAACCAGTGTGCCTCCAGCTGTTGCAAAAGTACAACTCCCAGCATGCACGGTCAGTCAGTTCACACTGGCGGGTTTACAGTAAGTTTACAGTAAGTTTTTGGGCTGCGACAAATTTTTCGCCGCAGCGCAAACTCCTAGTGGGAAACTCACCGTAAACGCCCGCCAGTGTGAATGTATCCTAAAAACACTACACTAACACATAATAAAGGGTAAAACACTACATATTACACTGTTCTCCCCCCCCCCCAATAAAAATTAAAAATGTATGGCACGGCAGTGTTTCCATAACAGAGCCTCCAGCTGTTACAAAACAACAACTCACAGCATTTCCGGACAGCCACTGACTTTGGAGGCATGCTGGGAGTTTAGCAACAGCTGGAGGCACACTGTTTGGGAATCACTGGCATAGAATACTGTTATGTCCACCCCTATGCAATCCCTATGTAGTCCTCAAATGCGCATGGCGCTCTCTCACTTTGGAGCACTGTCGAATTTCAAGGAAATAGTTTAGTCTCACATATGGGGTATTTCCATACTCGGGAGAAATTTTGGGGGGCTTTTTTTCCTTTTACCCCTTATGAAAAGGAAAAGTTCGGGGCTACACCAGCCTGTTCGCGGTAAAAAAAATAAATAAATACATTTAAATTTTTTTTCACTAACAGGCTGGTGTAGAGCCATACTTTTTATTTTATGTCCTCCGCAAGTCCCCGGTGAACAGCCTCTTTTTGATTTCCTTCATTCACAAAAGTTACGTCATCTTGCTCCTCTTTGTTTACTATGCGCTACATTGTATCCACACCCCACCACTCAGTATCGCTACGGCCAGCGTCACACATCAGCCTCTTTCTGATGCCGTGATTAACCTCCGCTGATCGGGAGCCTCCAGCGCTGCCAAATGGGCGAATATATACGTTTTATACCAGACTCCGTCTAATTTTAAGTTTACATATGTATATTTTCTAATGCTTTTATCACGTTTTATGTTGTATGTTGTATTTTGCAATTCAAGTGTAATGTCATTGTGACCTTTCACCCGGAACCATTTTGGGTCCCGGGTATTTTAAATGTATGTGTTTGAACCCCTTGTCATATGCCTGAAGAAGAGTCTGGCATAAGACTCGAAACTATTGTTGCGAATAAACCTTTTTTATTCTATGGAATTGCCTGCTTAAGAATCAGTATTCTACCAGGAGGGGAAGTGCCCGGAACCCAGTCCTCCTTTTTTGTGTCCCAGGCTTTTGGTTCACATTATTCCAGACCGTATCAGATATGCTGAGTGACTAGCTCACTCAGAGCAGACTTCGGAGCTGCTGACCTCATCTTCATCGAGCGATACTACATGCAGATATAGGTGTTGTGCCCTGAACATGACCACTTCTGGTAAGCCTAGCTAATTATCCTAAGGGGCTCACCTGTCTGAACCATCGGCACTAGGAGCGCCCCTCTCTTTTGTCTTTTTCTCTATACAGTCCTAGAAGACTTTCCTAGGACTGCATCCACCTTTTCCTGCCCACTGGAGCACCTGAAAGCTGAACTAATTAATGCAGGATAAGTCGGCAACTGCCGAGCCGAGAAGTTCGTGATGAATCAAATTTACTGTAAGTTCGCTCATCTCTAGTTCTGACATAAACGCTAAAAAATTAATACCCACATGTGACCCCATTTTGGAAACTACACTACTCACGGAACGTAACAAGGGGTATAGTGAGCTTTAACACCACACAGGTGTTTGACGAATTTTCATTAAAGTTGGATGGGAAAATGAAAAAATGTTTTGGGGTCGTGTGTGTGGGTCCATTGTTCTGGCTCTATGGTCCACTGTTCTGGCAACACGTGGGGGCTTTGTAAATGCACATGGCCCTCGACTTCCATTGCCCTGACTATTTCCAAAAGCTCAATGGCGCCCATCCTCTTCTGACCATTGTAGTGCGCCAGCTAAGCACTTGAAGTCCACAGATGGGGCATTTCCATACTCGGAAGAAATGGGGGTACAAATTTTGGGGGTCATTTTCTCCTATTACTCCTTGTAAAAATGTAAAATTTGGAGGAAAAAACTGCATTTTAGTGAAGAGAATTTTTTTTTTTTAAATTTACATATCCAACTTTCGCAAAAAGTCGTCTAACACCTGTACCCCTTGTTACGTTCCTTGAGGGGTGTAGTTTCCAAAATAGTATGCCATGTGTTTTTTATTTTTTATTTTTATTTTTATTTTTTTTGTTTGCTGTTCTGGCACCATAGGGGCTTCCTAAATGTGATATGCCCCCCAAAAACCATTTCATCAAAATTTGCTTTCCAATAGCCAAATGTGACTCCTACTCTTCTGAGCATTGTAGTTCGCCCGCAGAGCATTTTATGTCCTAATATGGGGTATTTATATAATCAGAAGAGATGGGGTTACAAATTATGGGGGGCATTTCTCCCATTACCCTTTGTAAAAATGATACATTTTGGGGGGGAAAAAAGCACTTTAGTGAAAAAAATATTTTTTTCATTTACACATCCGACTTTAACGAAAAGTCGTCAAACACCTGTGGGGTGTTAAGGCTCACTGGACCCCTTGTTACGTGCCTTGAGGGGTTTAGTTTCCAAAATGGTATGCCATGTGGTGGTTTTCTGCTGTTCTGGCACCATAGGGGCTTCCTAACTGCAACATGCCCCCCAAAAACCATTTCAGCAAAATTCACTCTCCAAAATCCCATTGTCGCTCCTTCCCTTCTGAGCCCTCTACTGCGCCCGCCGAACACTTGACATCCACATATGAGGTATTTCCTTACTCGAGAGAAATTGGGTTACAAATTTTGAGGGGCTTTCTCTCCTTTTACCCCTTGTAAAAATTCAAAACTGGGTCTACAAGAACATGAGTGTCAAAAAATGAAGATTTAGAATTTTTTCCCTCACTTTTCTGCTATTCCTGTGAAACACCTAAAGGGTTAACAAACTTTCTGAATGTCATTTTGAATACTTTGAGGGGTGCAGTTTTTATAATGGGGTCATTTATGGGGTATTTTTTAATAAGAAAGCCCTTCAAATCCACTTCAAAACTGAACTGGTCCCTGAAAAATTCAGATTTTGAAAATTTTGTGAAAAACTGGAAAATTGCTGCTGAACTTTGAAGCCCTCTGATGTCTTCCAAAAGTAGAAACATGTCAACTTTATGATGAAAATATAAAGTAGACATATTGTATATGTGAATCAAAATATAATTTATTTGGAATGTCGGTTTTCCTTACAAGCAGAGTGTCAAAGTTAGAAAAATGCTAAATTTTCAATTTTTTCATCAACATTTTGTAATTTTTCACCAAGAAATTATTCAAGTATTGGCGAAAATTTACCACTAACTTATAGTATATGTCACGAAAAAACAATCTTGGAATCAGAATGAAAGGTAAAAGCCTCCCAGAGTTATTAATGCTTAAAGTGACAGTGGTCAGATGTTTAAAAAATGGCCGGGTCCTTAAGGTATAAATGGGCTGGGTCCTTAAGGGGTTAATCATGATGAACTGTGTGATTAAATGACCCTGCAGATCCTCTTTGCAGATTGAGGTCCATGAGAACATCTCCTGGGAATTCTGAGTAGTATGTATGCTCCGTTATTTAAAAAAATAAATAAAAATAAAAAAAGACGTGGCTTAACCAGCAGGGGTTAGCTTTATCTGGCTGTAGATATTTTGTGGTTCTGCAAGACTACAGTAATCTCTGGTTTAGCAGAATCATAGGAAGTATTCTACTGCTACCCACATTTGCCCATATGACTGATTTTTGAAAGCAGCCTTACTTGCAGACAGGTTATGAAAGGATGTCTAGAGGCTGAATAGCTTTGGGTCATTGCTCACAGTAAGGCCTGATGTCTTAATGGCAGATATAGTCGTTTTCTCTCTATGCATATTAAGCATGAAAGGAATAAAAAAAAAAAATAATAATAATTCTTTCCATTGTGCAGTTGATATTAAGAACTCGTTTTCTTTTTCTCTAGACCAGGAGCTGGTTGTCTTACCTCTCGGCTTACAGATACGGTTGTCTTACACCTCTGCTTAAGGATATCCTAAGGAAGTAAAATGTGGCCTAGAATACCAGGAAGAAACCAGTGGTGGTGTGAAGTGTGGTTCTCAAAAAGTGGATTATTACTGCTGCTTTCCTGTCTACCATATAGCTTCTGCTCAGGTAAGAAAGTCTTCACTCTTGTGTGACCATTCCTTTCACTTCCCAGATAAGGTGCAGGTTTCACTGGTGTAGAAAACCCCTTGTCAATCATTCTGGTATAGAATTCTGGTTTAAAGAGTACCTGTCACTAAATAAACTTTTCTAATTTGACTCGGGATATGTTCCCTAACTACTCCATCACCTTCTAAAAATCATAACACTTTCAATTTAGCACCTAAAATTCCATATTATGGCTTATTTTTTTGCACTATCAATTCTACTTTGCAGTGACATTAGTCATTATGCCAAAATATCCACGGCAAAGCGGAAAAAAAATTAATTGTGCGACAAAATTGAAGAAAAAATGCCATTTTGTAACTTTTGGGGTTTCCAGTGCATTTTTCTGTAAAAATTACATCTTATCTTTATTCTGAATGTCCATACGGTTAAAATTATAGACTTTTTGATCGCTTTATTTCATAATATAAAAAGTGACCAAAAATACACGTGGAATTTTTTGTGCCTGCTCCATTGGCCATGCGGTTTAATTAACTATATATTTATATAGTTCGGACAATTACACATATGTTTAGTTTTATTTACATAGCTTTTTAATTTTTTTTTAATTTTTTTTTTTAATGGGAAAAGGGGGGTGATTCTTACTTTTATTAGGGAAGGTGTTAAATGATCTTCACTGCACATACCGATCTTATACACAGATCATTGCCATGAATTGACACGGCAAAGATCAGTGTAATTAGCAGTCGATTGCTCAAGCCTGGATCTCAGGCTAGGAGCAATCAACTGTCAATCAGAGGCAGGTGACGTGACCTCTGCTCGCGTTCTAGCTGATCGGGACATCGCGATTTCACTGCGATGGTCCCTATCAGCCTGACTGAGCTGCCAGGAAGCTTTTACTTTCATTTTAGACACGGCAATCAACTTTGAGCGCCACGTCTAACGGGTTAATAGCACGCGGCACAATGATCGGTGCTGCACGCTTTCAGCCCAGGGTCCCGGCTGTCATTAGCTGACGGGACTGACACAGTATGACGCGGGGTCACGGCGTAACCCTGCATTTTATACCGGGCGCAGGGCGTATAGGTATGCCCTGCGTCCTTAAAAGGTTAAGAGCTTTAAAAAGCTCTGTATCTCGCCTTTCTTCTTGCTCACATAGTGTGAGCTGCCAGCAGGAGAATGTGGGCGTGCCCTGGCAGGCGCTACGTCACTGAATCCTGCTGGGGGGACTCCTTCCACCCTCACTTAGCTGAGGAGAGCAGGGAGGGAGGGTTGTTGAGCACGGCTTGTCTAGAAGGGAGGGCCGCTTGTCCCCCGCTGGTCGGAGGGCCGCTGGTGCGCATTTTTATTGGTAACATTTTAATGCTTAATAATTTCCCTTTATAAAGGTTTTGCAGGGATATTGATTTGATCTTTGAGAGTATTGGGAACAGGGCACTCTGTCAAAGGGCTATATTGTTTATGGTTTTTATAAATTTTTGCTTGTTTTCCATTGACACATATTGGAAATAATACTTTTAATGTACTGTACACATTATTGACGAGAGAGCTCTTGTGAGATTGTCCAGTTCAAAGTCAGTTCATGTTCAGTTTTTGCCAGCCAAGCCTTAAGCATAGGAATATGGCACCTATGTTACTGGTTGAGTAAATCATAGTACATTTATATGTCTGAGGTAATTTTAGCACAAAAGCTGCCTTAATTACATAGTTCATAATGTTGAAAAAAGACCTGAGTTCCTCAAGTTCGACCTATATCTCTAATGAGTCCCTACTGAATTGATCCAGAGGAATGCGCAAAACCCTCATACTAGAGGTAAAAATTCCTTCCCGACTCCAAATATGACAGTCAGAATAAATCCCTGGATCAACGTTCTGTCCCTATAAATCTAGTATACATAACCAGTGATGTTATAGCATCCAGACCCCTTTTTGAATTCTTTTAGAGTCCCCTCACTGCTCGGAGAGCCTCTTGTCCTCCCTGCTCGGAGAGCCGCTTGTCCTCCCTGCTCGGAGAGCCGCTTGTCCTCCCTGCTCGGAGAGCCGCTTGTCCTCCCTGCTCGGAGAGCCGCTTGTCCTCCCTGCTCGGAGAGCCGCGCTGAGCTGATCACATGCTCAGCCATCGGTCTGCGATTTTGTACAGAGATAAATAGCTGTCAGTCGACCACTGTCACCTCAGTCCATAAACATTTTATTTTGATGGAGAGATAGGAGCAAACCATTATTAATCCTCTTTCTAAGGCTATTTCACATAAGTCTAATACAGCCTTATTACCTCTGCAAGTCCCAGTCTAACCATGTTTCTGATAATCTAACCAAGCAGCTGTAACATGCAAAAGTATTACTCCCATGTGAAACCGTCCAAGTGGTTTATTTTTGGGCACTTTTAGTAGTCCCCCATACACATAAGATAATCAGCCGATTCTGCTAAACTTGGCGAAACCCCCAGAGAAGTCATGGGACCGTGCTGTAGTGAATGGGAGAGCAGGAGGCTGCTTCAAATGGATTTTTCTTGTGAATATTTTAGGAAAAACATACCCTTATTATTCTACTACTGGTACCTTATTGTGGTTCTGGGATTTTTATCCGGTTTCCAGCACCCATTTTTTATGTGGTTGTCCTGAAATCTACACAGATTTTTACCCAAATAGCCTTGTTAAAATGAGGATGCTTGTAAATGTGTGTATAGCACAATAAATCTTTCTGGCCCGGCAGAAACCGCTGTGGTTCAATGGTTTTAAAGCGGCTGCTTTAAATCATGTAAACAGAGTGATATCGCATTGAGGACATAACTTGTCAGTGTGCAGCACACAGCAACAGCACAGGATGCAGCAGGAGCGCACTGACAGGTAAATATGAAAGCCAGGGATTGGGAGGGACATGGGAATTGGGTGGCGGCGGAACTCTGGCCCCACAGAAATCGCTGCAGTTACATGATTTAAAGCAGCCGCTTTAAACCATTGAACCGCAGCGGCTTCTGCATGGCCAGAGAGCGTTTATTGGTATATAACACGCAGATACTTTTTTTTTTCTTTAGCTTGAATTTTTGGTTTAAACAATGCATGTTGTACGCCGATAAATGCGGTATTTTGTTTACATGGTTTTTATATTGGAAAAGGGGGTAAATTGAACTTAACCCCTTAAGAACTCAGCCTATTTGGGCCTTAAGGATGTTTTAGTTTTTTCCTCCTCGCCTTCTAAAAATCATAACTTTTTTTATTTTATTTTTTTTTATATATTTTTATCCACAGACTAGTATGAGAGCTTGTGTTTTGCACGACCAGTTGTCCTTTGTAATGACATCACTCCTTTTACCATAAAATGTATGGTGCAACTAAAAAATACTATTTGTGTAGGGAAATTTAATTTACAAAAAAATACAATTTTGGAAGGTTTCGTTTTCATGTTGTACACTTTACGGTAAAATAGACATGTTTTCTTCTGTGGGTCAATACGATTAAAATGATACCCATTAGGGCTTCACGATATATCGCAAAAGCAATCGAATCACGATTTTTGCTTTTTTGCGATATAGAGATACGGCCCTCCGGGAAAACTTGCGATTATCTGCTCGGGCCGGCTCCTGTGCGCTGCTGCAGGCGGGGGCCGGCCGGAGCAGGTAAAAACCAATTTAATTACTAAAAGTCATTGTTTCCCAACCAGGGTGCCTCCAGTTGTTGCAAAACTACAACTCCCAGCATGCCCTGACCGGCAAAAGCTGTCCGGGCATGGTGGTGGTGGTGGTGGTAGTGGTAAGTAGTAAGTGGGTAGTAGTAGTAGTAGTAGTAGTGGGTAGTAGCAGCAGCAGTTTCACAACAGCTGGAGGCACCCTGGTAGAAATAACACTAAGTAAAAGGGCGCAGGGAGAAAAATAATAAAACCTCCTGCTCACCTTCTCCTGGTCCCTGCAGATGGCGTTCGTTTCCGTAGGACCTTTTCAGCCAATTACTGGCTGCAGTGGTTAAAAATTATAATTTTTTTTTTTTTTTTTTAAGTGGTACAATAATAGAAAAGTATGTACTCGTGGGTATTAGGGCTGCATGATATGGGGAAAATGTGTGTTTGCAATTATGGCCCTAAATGTTGTGATTTCGATATGTGATGCTATATAACACATAAATGGTGAAATCCCCCCCTCCCCCATTTCATGTCCAATCTCCTCCATTTTACAACTATCCTCCCATTTTATGCCCACTGCCCATTTCACATCTCCCCATTTAATTCCTCTCTCCCCGTCATATTATCCACTCATGGTCACATCTTCTCCCATCACATTCCCCTCTTCCCCCCCCCCCCCCCCCCAAATCGCATATCACGTGTCAAGCCAGTGATTGGCTGATGGGGAAAGATCGTCTTCGGCTGCAAACACACTGGGTTTCACAGATCTGGTGGGAGATTTGAAAACCGTCCAGGAAACCCAGTGTATTTGCTGCAGTACAAAAAGCTACTTACTGGGGGGGGGGGGGGGGGAGGAGATGTGATATGGGGGAGAATTTGACAGGGGGAGGGGTGGAATGTAATGGGAGAAGATGTGATCATGAGGGGAGAATGTGACAGGGGGAGAGAAATTAAATGGGGAGACGTAAAATGGGCGGTGGGCATAAAATGAGTGGATAGTTGTAAAATGGAGGAGATTGGACATGAAATGGCGAGATTTCACCATTTGTTATATCGCATCCCATATCGAAATCGCAATATTTAGGCCCGAAATCGCAATCGCACATTTTCCCCATATCGTGCAGCCTTAATACCCATGATTACATACTTTTCTATTATTGTACCCCTTAAAAAAAATCGCAAACCTTTTAACCAAATTAGTGCATTTAAATGGTCAATCGCATTTAAAAAATTTTTTGCTGTTGCACACCTTTATGTCTAATATACTTTGTTTAAAAAAAATTAAGTTTTCTATTTCTTATTTGTGCTTAAAAATACTCTAGCACATTTTCCCCATCTCATACACAGACTTTGGACCAAAGCCCAAACACAGAAAGTGCAGCCTGGAGTGCTGAGGGGGGGGGGGTGTCCAGCCAACAACATATGGCAGTTAAGTGTGAGAGGAGCTATGATTGGATGAGGCTGGACACCCCCCTCAGCACTCCAGGCTGCACTTTCTGTGTCTGGGCTTCAGTCCAAAGTCTGTGTAAGGGGGAATATGTGCTCTTGAGCTTTAGCCCCTTCACGACGAGCGACGTACATGTACGGAGCCGTGAAGTGTCACTTGGCGCGCGGCGACGTACATGTACGTCGCGGGGTTCCGGGAGCGCCGCGTCACCGGTAGCGGTGATCGGGCCGGGATGACTGCTGTTATCTAACAGCAGGCATCCCGGCACATCTCCGAGGGGGGTCCTGAGACCCCCCCCATGACCGCGATGCGCGCAAATCGCAGGTCAATTGAGACCTGCGATCTGCGCCATTCCGGGTCATACGGGTCACTGGTGACCCGGTGACCCGGAAAATAAGAGGGACCGCGGGTGTCACCCCTCCTATCCCTGCTATTGGTCGGCCAAGCGACCGACCAATAGCAGACCGGGGGAGGGGGGGTTAAAGTTCAGTTCCCCCGCTTTGCCCACCTATCTGTGTCCGGGCAAAACGGGGGGACCGTCCAGGGAAGGTCGGCGCCGAAGGTCCCTTACCTGGATCGCGGATCCCCGTTCGCGATCCTCCCCCACGTGCGGCGGCAGCAATACTTCCGGGTCCTGCTAGGTGAATTGTTGCCTAGCAACATCCGGAGGGCCACAGTTTACAGTGGTCTCTAAACCGTGGCCCTCCAGATGTTGCAAAACTACAACTCTCAGCATGCCCAGACAGCAGTTTGCTGTCTGGGCATGCTGCGATTTGTAGTTTTGAAACATCTGGAGGGCCACAGTTTTGAGACCACTGGACAGTGATTTACAACCTGAACCCTTCTAAATCTTGCAAAACTACAACTCCCAGCATTCAGGAACAGCATATGGCTGTCTTGGCATGCTGGTAGTTGTACTTGCGTGCCTCCAGCCATTGCATAACTACATCTCCCAGCATGCCCTTGCGCAATCAGTACATGCTGGGAGTTGTAGTTTTGCAACAGCTGTAGGCACACTGGTTGGAAAATACGGAGTCAGGTCATAGAACCTAACTCAAGGTTTTCCAGCCAGTGTGCCTCCAGCTGTTGCAAAACTACAACTCCCAGCATGCATGGTCTGTCAGTGCATGCTGGGAGTTGTAGTTTTGACCCCCCTCCCGTGTGAATGTACAGGCTACATTCACACTGGCGGCAGATTACTGTGAGTTCCCCGCTACAAATTTGAGCTGCGGCAAATTTTCTGCCGCAGCTCAAACTCCTAGCGGGAGACTCGGTGTAATCTGCCTCCAGTGTGAATGTAACCTAAAAACACTACACTACACTAACATAAAATAAAGAGTAAAACACTACATATACACACGTACACTGCCCCCCCCCCCCCCCCTCCCCAATAAAAATGAAAAACGTATTGTACGGCAGTGTTTCTAAGATGGAGCCTCCAGCTGTTGCAAAACAAAAACTCCCAGCATTTCTGGACAGCAATTGACTGTCCAAGCATGCTGGGAGTTTAGCAACAGCTGGAGGCACCCTGTTTGGGAATCACTGGCATAGAATACCCCTATGTCCACCCCTATGCAAGTCCCTAATTCAGGCTTCAAATGCGCATGGCGCTCTCACTTTGGAGCCCTGTCGTATTTCAAGGCAACAGAATAGGGTCACATATGGGGTATCGCCGTACTCGGGAGAAATTGCCTAACAAATTTTGGGGGTCTTTTTCTCCTTTTACCCCTTATGAAAAGGAACAGTTGGGGTCTACACCAGCATGTTAGTGTTAAAAAATAAAAAATTTTACACTAACATGCTGGTGTTGCCCTATACTTTTCATTTTCACAAGAGGTAAAAGGGAAAAACGCCCCCCAAAATTTGTAACACAATTTCTCCCGAGTACGGAGATACCCCATATGTGGGCGCACAAGAAGGCCCAGAAGGGAGAGTGCACCATGTACATTTGAGGTGATTTGCACAGGGGTGGCTGATTGTTACAGCGGTTCTGACAAACGCAAAAAAAAAAAAAAAAAAAAAACACCCACATGTGACCCCATTTTGGAAACTACACCCCTCACGGAATGTAATGAGGGGTACAGTGAGAATTTTACACCCCACAGGTGTCTGACGGATCTTTGAAACAGTGGTCCGTGAAAATGAAAAATTTTGCACAGCCCACTGTTCCAAAGATCTTTCAGACACCAGTGGGGGGGGGGGGGGGTAAATGCTCACTCATTACATTCTGTGAGGGGTCTAGTTTTTTTTTTACATATGCAAAAGTCGTGAAACACCTGTGGGGTATTAAGGCTCACTTTATCCCTTGTTACGTTCCTCAAGGGGTCTAGTTTCCAAAATGGTATGCCATGTGTTTTTTTTTGCTGTTCTGGCACCATAGGGGCTTCCTAAATGCGACATGCCCCCCAAAAACCATTTCAGGAAAACATACTCTCTAAAATCCCCTTGTCGCTCCTTCGCTTCTGAGCCCTCTACTGCGCCCACCGAACACTTTACATAGGCATATGAGGTGTGTCCTTACTCGAGAGAAATTGGGCTACAAATATAAGTATACATTTTCTCCTTTTACCCCTTGTAAAAATTCAAAAATTGGGTCTACAAGAACATGCGAGTGTAAAAAATGAAGATTTTGAATTTTCTCCTTCACTTTGCTGCTTTTCCTGTGAAACACCTAAAGGGTTAAAACATTTACTGAATGTCATTTTGAATACTTTTGGGGGTGCAGTTTTTATAATGGGGTCATTTATGGGGTATTTCTAATATGAAGACCCTTCAAATCCACTTCAAACCTGAACTGGTCCCTGAAAAATTGTGAGTTTTTTAAAGTTTTGTGAAAAATTGGAAAATTGCTGCTGAACTTTGAAGCCCTCTGGTGTCTTCCAAAAGTAAAAACATGTCAATTTTATGATGCAAATATAAAGTGTACATGTTGTATATGTGAATCCAAAAAAAAAAAATGATTTGGAATATCCATTTTCCTTACAAGCAGAGAGCTTCAAAGTTAGAAAAATGCAAAATTGAAAAAAAAATTTCATTAAATTTTGGGATTTTTCACCAAGAAAGGATGCAAGTTACCACAAAAATTTACCACTATGTTAAAGTAGAATATGTCACGAAAAAACAATCTCAGAATCAGAATAAGTAAAAGCATTCCAGAGTTATTAATGTTTAAAGTGACAGTGGTCAGATTTGCAAAAAAGGGCTTCGTCCTAGAGGTGAAAATGGGCTCCGTCCTTAAGGGGTTAAGCACAAATAAGACATAGAAAACTTCATTTTTTTTAATTTTTTTTTAAACAAAGTATATTAGAAATATTTTTTATTTAAATGAGGAGTGCAATAGCAAACATTTGTTTTAATCTGAGTAACCCTTAAAAATTCCTTTATTTTGCTGACCTATAACTTTTTAATTTTTCCTTATAACCGGCGGTATGAGGACTTATTTTTTGTGCCGTGTATACCACATTTGCATATACTGTGATCCCTCCACATCCGATGGTAATTTGTTCCAAATGAATCATCGTTAATTGAAACCATGGTATGATGAGCGATCCGTGCAATAATAATATAGAAAGATATGCTCATGTGTCCCCACCGCTCCGGACCGTCACCGCTGCCCTGGATGTTGTTCTCCATCGTTGTCGTCGTGTCCCCGGGGTGTCCCTACCGCTCCGGATCGTCACTGCTGCCTGTAATCGTTGCCCTTCATCACGTCGCTGCACACGCTGTTCCTATTGGATGACGGGACGACGTGCGTGGCGACATGGCGATGGAGAGTGACTGCCGTGCAGGGGATCCTGAAGAATACGGTCCAGAGCGTCGGGAACAGGTGAATGACACTCACTGCAGAACACGGGGCACCTTAAATGACTCTCCAGCGGCAGCTGAAGCAGTCTGCGCTGCCGGATAGTCATTTATGTGATGGCCCGACATACAAAAGCGTTGTATGTTTGAGCTGCCTTCCGGGGGCCATTGTATGTCGGGGGGCCACTGTATAAAGGTTTTTAAATACATATTTTAGCATTTTTATATATTTTTTGGAATAAAATGTTATAAAAAAAGCAGCAATTTTGGACTTTTTCTAACCGCACTATTGCAGATGCTGTGATCTGTATTGATCACAGCATCTGAGGGGGTTAATGGCAGACATCTGTGAGATCGCGGATTTCTGCCATTACCGGCGGGTCCCTGGCTGCTATCAGAGCATTGCTCCGATGCTCGCAGCCATGTAAATGTTCGTTCTGGTGCGTTAAGTATTGAGTGGAGCAAACACCCTGCAGGAGCGGACAAGATTGGTCAAAAAAATCATCTAGAGTGGGCGGGATTGGGATTGAAAAAAAAACAGTCCCACACAGGGCTCTACTGCGCAGTTCTGTTTCTCCATTATGCATGTTTTTGGAATACACTAATGAGCAGGCTTGGTGCATGAAGTGTTTGGCTAAGTTTCCACTTTTTTTTTTTTTTTTTTTTGGTGCGTTTTGCCCAGACGCCAAAGCGGCCCCATGGCATTTTTTCTGTGAAAAAACGCTGCGGCCAGATTTTAACTGCAAGTCAATAGAAAAATGCAAAATGCCATATCCACTTAGCGTTTTTCATTTCGGTGTTTTTTTTATTTTTTTATTTTTTATCCTTTTGGCGTTTTTAAGCTCCTTGGCAGTTTTTCAGAATTGCAGCATGTTGAGCGTTTTTTTCACTGTAATCGTGGTGTTTTTCTCCAATAGAAGTTTATGGGAGTAAAAAAAAAAAAAAAAAAAAAATGGGTTTTAACTTTTTTGCAGGCATTTTTTTTTTTATCCTTTTTTAGGATGGTGATGCCTTTTTATATTTTTTTTAACTTTTTGTAGGGCACCATTAAAAAAAAAATACAATAGGGATGGAAAATAATGGTATTTAACAAAAATTTTTAATTAATGACATTTTTATTAATTTTTAAACGTGGATCAGTTTATGTGGCGGGCAGGGACCTAAAAATATAGCTGGTAATAATAAGAATGTAGAAAGAGGCCATTTTAAATGAGAAAAATATTTTTTATAATTGATTTTGTCAAACTTTGTTAGGAATGTATTTTAATGTGTTTAACCCCTTAAGGACGCATCGTTTACCATTTTTGCATTTTAATTTTTTCCTCATCACCTTCTAAAAATCATAACTCTTTCAATTTTGCACATAAAATTCCATATGATGGCTTATTTTTTGCGCCACCAATTCTACTTTGCAGTGACATTAGTCATTTTACCCAAAAATCCATGGCGAAACAGAAAAAAAAATTCATTGTGCGACAAAATTGAAGAAAAAATTTTATTTTGTGACTTTTGGGGGCTTCCGTTTCTACGCAGTGCATTTCTCGGTAAAAATAATACCTTATCTTTATTCTGTAGGTCCATACGGTTAAAATGATACCCTACTTATATAGGTTGGATATTGTCGTACTTCGGAAAAAAATCATAACTACATGCATGAAAATTTATATGTTAAAAACTCTCATCTTCTAACCCCTATAACTTTTTTATTTTTCCGTGTACGGGCCGGTATGAGGGTTAATTCTTTGCGCCGTGTTCTGAGATTTGTAATCTGTACCATTTTTGTATTGATCGAACTTTTTGATCGCTTTTTATTCATTTTTTCATGATATAAAAAGTGACCAAAAATACACTATTTTGGAATTTTTTTGCGCGCACGCCATTGACCGTGCGATTTAATTAACAATATATTTTTATAGTTCGGACATTTTCGCACGCGGCGATACCACATATGTTTATTTTTATTTACAGTTTTTTGGGTTTTTTTTATGGGAAAAGGGGGTGATTCAAACTTTTATTAGGGAAGGGGTTAAAATTACCTTTAACTTTTTTTTTTTTTTTTTCACTTATTTTTATTTTTTTGCAGTGCTTTACCTCACATAGGGAGCTATAGCACTGCACACACTGATCTCCTATGCTGATCCCTGCAAAGCCATAGCTTTGCACGGATCAGTCAGATAGGGGCTTGATTGCTCAAGCCTGTAGCTCCGGCTTGGAGCAATCAATCGACGATCGGACACCACGGAGTCAGGTAAGGAGACCTCCGCCTGCATTCCAGCTAATCGGAATCGCGATGTCCCGATCATCCCGACTGAGCTGCGGAAAGCGTTTACTTTAGTTTTCAGATGCGGCGGTCAACTTTGCTCGCCGCCTCTGAATCGTTAACAGCGCGCTGTTAGCCCAGGGTCCCGGCTAACCCGGTGTGATGCGGGGTCACGGCGTGACCCCGTTTTAAACACCGGGCGTACAGGTACGCCCTACGTCCTTAAGGAGTTAAAGTGTGTAATTTTAACTTTTGTTTTTGACTTTTTTTTTTTTTTTTTTTTACAATTTTTAGGTAGTAGCTGTACTAATAGACAGGTCGCCCCAGGTGTCACCTCTGACACCCATTGCGAGCATCCTATATAATGTATAGAAGCGGGCGGCACTGTCGCTCTTCTCCACTCCCCTGCACTGTATTCTGGGATGTGAAATTCTTTTCACATCCGATTCCTATTTCCTGCAGAGACCTGTGATTGGCCAGATGGTTACAGCCAATCACAACTCTCTGCGGGAAATATGAATAGGTGGTTTGTGTGTTTGTGTGTGTGTGTGTGTGTGTGTGTGTGTGTATAGATATGCAAATCAAAAAATGTTGCAGTATCTTGTAATACCTTTTTTATTGGGCTAACATAATTTTGTAGAGACAAGCTTTAGGGATTCCTCCCTTTATCAAGTCCAAAGCAAATCTAAGCTCACAAGCAGAAGACACAGGTTACATGTCACAAATATGCAGGGGTTAAGACAATAGATGTGGATAATTCACACTAAGATGGGCCACACTAAGATGGGCTATAGCAGGACAATTTATGGCCCATCTTAGTGTGAATTATCCACATTTATTGTCTTAACCCCTGCATATTTGTGAAATGTAACCTGTGTCTTCTGCTTGTGAGCTTAGATTTGCTTTGGACTTAATAAAGGGAGGAATCCCGAAAGCTTGTCTCTACAAAATTCGGCTGGTCCAATAAAGGTATTACAAGATACTGCAACACTTTTTGATTTGCATCTGCATCACTGGACTAATACGGCTACTCAAATATATAATATATAATATGGCAAGGGAGCAGAAAAGAGCGGCCGTGCCGCCCGCATCTATACATTATACAGGACTATCGCAGCAGGTGTCAGGAGTGACACCCTCTGCGATTTTCCTTAACTGCAGGTACTACTGCTCCCAACATGGAGCACACTCTGCTCCATGCTGGCAGCTGTAGTACCTGCATTAATAGATCGCAACAGGTATCTGAAGTGAAACCTGCTGCGATATATTAATGCAGGTACTACAGCTCCCAGCATGGAGCAGTGTGCTCCATGTTGGGAGCATTAGTACATGTAGTTAAAGGGGTACTCCGGTGAAAACCTTTTTTTCTTTTAAATCAATTGGTGGCAGAAAGTTAAACATTTGTAAATTACTTATATTAAAAAATCTTAATCCTTCCAGTACTTATTAGCTGCTGAATGCTACAGAGGAAATTCCTTTCTTTTTGGAACACTGATGACATCACAAGCACAGTGCTCTCAGCTGACATCTCTGTCCATTTTTGCAACCATGCATAGCAGATGTATGCTATGTTCAAATCCCACTAAGGACAACAATAAATAAAGCGTTATTATTATTATTATAATAACGTCAGCAGAGAGAACTGTTTGTGATGTCATCAGAGAGCATTCCAAAAAGAAAAGAATTTCCTCTGTAGTATTCAGCAGCTAATAAATACAGGGATTAAGATTTTTTTAATAGAAGTAATTTACAAATATTAAAACAAAGATTAACCACACCTCAAGAATACCACCCTAGGGTACACAGTGAATAATTGTTTGAGACATAAAGTTTTGAAAAAAAATGCAGATTTTATTAAAACAATAAAAACCTAAATGGTTAAGATAACATTGACATTGCTCTGATATTTTTAAACTGTCATTGGGCCCTAATGACAGATTTAGAAAATATGAATATATATATAGCAACCACCTAATATAGAATAATCTATAGATGTTAAAAACAAATGCAATTTTTCAACGGCATATAATGATCCAGAGTTGACTAGTAGTCCGGCACCTATGATGAATAAAAAAGGGCTGATAGTCCGGTACTTGTAATGGAAAAGGCAGTCACTTCATGGACTGATGTACAGGTGTATAAAAAGCTGCCCACAGATGTTAAACAAATGCAAAGTTCAACTTCACCCTGGCTGTTGGTCCCGTACTGCGACGGGCCGATAGTTGGAATTCTTGTGTTGGCTGCAGCAATCCCTGCGTGAGAGTCTGGATGGATATGGGCTCCGGCAGGAGACTCTCTCGGGAGCGGTCCGTGGTATCGGCAAATACCTGGATGTATGTCGGACCCTCGCTGGAGAAATCGTGGCTGGGTTCTGGTATTGCAGGCAGCAGGTTGGTAATGCGCTCAGTGGGAGAGGATGTTTGGTGAATGCAGCAAGTGTTTAACTTTCTGCCACCAGTTGATTTAAAAGAAAAAAGGTTTTCACCGGAGTACCCCTTTTAAGGACATTTCACAGCAGGTGTCACTCCTAACACCCAATGCGATCGTCATTCATCCTTCTGCGATGTGGAACGGCTGACTTCTGCCCTTTGCATCTCTGCACTATACTCCGGCTGGCCAGTGATGTAAATAGAAATTCACATTACTGATTCATGTTTTCCGCCCAGAGTGGTGATTGGCTGGATGGTGGCAGCCAATCACCACTCTGGGTGGAAAATACGAATCACTGGCTGGCCGGAGTATAGTGCAAAGATGCGAGCGCAGGAGAAAGCAGTTCCACATCTCTGCAATGTAAAGGACTATTGCATCGGGTGTCATCTGGGGCGATCTGTCTATTATTACAGGTACTGCTCTTCACAACATGGAACAGTCTCTTCCATGCTGGGAGCAGTAGTACTACGAAAAAAGAATAAACTGCTTTATTAAACACATTTTAAAAATACATTAATAAAAAGTTAACAAAATTATTTATAAAAAATATAATATTTTTACATTTAAATGGCCCCTTTCTACATTTTTATTATTGTTGGCTACATTTTTAGATCGCTGCCCGTTCACATAAATTAGTCCCTGTTTAAATATTTATAAAAATGTTGTCATAAAAAATATAACATACCCAACAAATTTGAAAAAAATAAAAAAAAAACTCCAAAGGGGCCAAAATTGCAATTTCCACTTAAAGGCAGAAACATCAGAAAAAACTCAAGAAACAAACACCAAATGCTGGAAAATTGTGGCGTTTTTTCTTGCATTTTTTTTTTTTTTTGGGGGGGCCAGAAAAAAAAGTGGAATCTTACCTAGGGTGGGCTGGACAGAGGAGGAAGTGACTGAACGTCAGAGTGCACTTTGGGCTTGAGAATGGCCTGTGTGCACCAAGAAATCTCATTAACATATTCCAAAAAATGGGCATAATGGAACAACAGAGTCATATAGCGGTGAAAGGTAAACCTCATTTTAATCAGTTTCACCCACACTACAAGCCTGTACCAACAGGTTAGTGTGGGTGATACCGATGACAGGTCCATTGTTATGAAAGGTTCTTAGACTATAAATGCTCCCATGGCCTGATAAAATTATCAACTGAGAATTGTTTTACACTACTATGTTGTTGGCCTGGCAGCAAATGGTAGGTACAGATACATTTAGGGGAAAGTTTGGTTGTAAGTAGAAAATATAAGCCAACAGATACAGCTTTAGAGGAATAGTGCTCCATACACTACACATACTCGAAATAACTTGTGTTGTTATTGCACTTTTAAGGTGTGTCGGTATAATATGCTTGTAGCAAGTTGAACCAGTTTGGCACAATATTAAAAATAAAGATAATAAAGACATTTTGTTATGACTTTAACCCCTTAAGGACGCAACCCATTTTAGCCTTAAATACACAGGGAATTTTCATTTTTGCGTTTAATTTTTTCCTCCTCACATTTTAAGAGGCATAACACTTTATTTTTCCATACAAAGCCTACGCGGGCTTGTTTTTTGCCCAACCAATTGTAATTTTTAATGACTCCTTTCATTTTACTGTTAAATGTATGATGCAACCATAAAATATTATTTATGGTGGGAAATTGAAAAGAAAACCAACATTTTTCAACTAATGGAGGATTTTGTTTTTACGCAGTGTACTGTACGCTAAAACTGGTGGCATGTTTTCTATATAATATGGGGTAATACGATTAATAAAAAGCATGTTAACATTGGTATTGGTATTTTATTGTACTACTTAAGCCTCGTTCACACTGCCGTTGGGCTCCATTAGGTGGAGCTCTGTCGGCTGTTCCGTCATTTTTAGCGGAGAATAAAACTGCAAGTATTTTTTATTTTTTTTCTCCCCTAAAATCCCGGGTCACTGATGGACCCCATGCAAAGGGAATGGGGGCAGTCGGGACATGGCAGTAGACGTTTAAAAAATCGGCAAAAAAAAAACTCTAACAAAATTTTGGATTTATTGATCTATTTTGACTGCCTATAGCTTTCTAATTTTTCATACATGGAGCTGTATGAGGGTTCACCTTTTGTGATGTGATCTGTAGTTTGCGTATATGTGACTATTTATTTTATTTTTTTCTGGGAGGTGAATTGACTGAATAGCAGCAATTTTGCACTTTTGCAAGTTTGCAAGTTTACGCAGTTCATCGTACGCAATAATTTTTGTGTTGTTTTTTTTTTGTCAGTTTTTTTCTCTTTTTCTCTGTTCCACCTCTAGGGGGAGGAGTTGATTGGGCACAGGTGTATAAATCTTAGCTTGGGACTCTTTATTGAGCTTGCTCTTTCTGAGTGTTGCTGTGAAAGAGTGGGCTTGAAAGAGGAGTTTCAAAAACAGGAGTTTGAAAGCAGGAGGTTGAGATTGCTGTGAGTGTTAATTTCTGAATCCACAAGGTCTACAAAAATTTGAAGTGTAATTTTGACTGTCTGTTTTTGCCTATACATTTGTGAAAGCCCCATAACTAGATGGCCTCTATGTTGGAAAATGCAGTCCGGTGTACATCCTGCGCGATGTATGCAATCGTTGAGCAGCAGTTCGAGGGTGCATACTGCTGTGTGAGATGTGAGAGAGTTGTTCATTTGGAAGCCCAGATCCTGGATCTAGAGGAAGCTTGCAACATTGAGACGCATTGACAACCCGAAGAGGAGTCTCCTTCTCACTGAGCAGGTACTATCTGGGGTAGAGGTGGGGGAGGATAGTGGGACGGAGGTGCAGGACAGTTAGCTGGGTTACAGTTAGAAAGCGGGGTAGGGGGAAAAGTGTCAGGGAGGCTAGTCCTGAACTGGCACACCCCATCAAGTTTGGCAGATGAGGGGGATGCCATTACAGAGCTAGCAGAACTGCAGCAGGATACTGCCTCTGACCACCAGGGGGGTGTCTGCTCCAGTAAGGAGGGAGGGAGGAGTACAGGGCAGGCCAGACAGGTACTAGTGGGACTCAATTATTAGGGGGACAGACAGAGCAATCTGTCACAAAGACTGGGATCACCAAACAGTGTGTTGTCTGCCTGGCACTAGAGTTCGGTACATCGTAGAACGGGTTGACAGGTTGCTGGGCGGGGCTGGAGAGGACCCAGCAGTCATGATACATATTGGCACCAATGACAAAGTAAGAGGTAGGTGGAGTGTCCTTAAAAATGATTTCAGGGTCTTAGGCCGCAAGCTTAAGGCAAGGACCTCCAAGGTAGTAGTTTCTGAAATATTACCTGTTCCACGAGCCACTCCAGAGAGGCAGCGGGAGATTAGGGAGGTAAACAAGTGGCTCAGAAGCTGGTGTAGGAAGGAGGGGTTTGGGTTCATGGAGAACTGGGCCGACTTCGCTGTCGGCTACCGGCTCTACCATAGGGACAGGCTGCACCTCAATGGGGAGGGTGCAGCTGTGCTTGGAATGAAGATGGCTAGAAGGGTGGAGGAGTGTTTAAACTAGGGACTTGGGGGGGGGGGGGAGGGAACCTACAGCAAAGAGGGGTAAGAGGGGGGAGTTAATAATGTACCTGGGGGTGGAGCGGAGGGGGGGGGGGTTAGAATAGTTAATAGGAATAGGCTTCATAGGAAAATAAAACTTACACTTTACATTTCCTTCCTTTATGTTATTGGGGTTAATGGAATTCAAGGGTGTATGTTCACAAATGCCAGAAGCCTAGCAAATAAAATTGGGGAGCTTGAGGCCTTGATACTGAAGGAACATATTGATATAGTTGGGGTCACTGAGACATGGCTGGTGGTCTCGCATGACTAGGCAGTCAATCTGCAGGGGTTTATATTGTTTCGCAAAGATAGAATGAACAGAAAAGGTGGTGGAGTCTGTCTGTATGTAAGAAGTGAAATGAAAGTCAGTGTGAACGATGCCATAGTGTGTGATGATTCTGAGGAGGTGGAATCACTGTGGGTAGAATCACAAAAGGAGGGAAATACTGAAAAAATACTTGGTGTTATCTACAGACCCCCTAATATCACTGAAGAGAGAGGTCGGCTGCATAAACAGAGAGGGCCGCCTGGGCAGGTACAGTGGTAATAATGGGAGATTTTAACTAGATGTAGATTGGGGTCCGGAGTTGGCTAAAACTACAAAGGGGTGACAATTCCTAAATTTATTGCAGGATCATTTTATGGGCCAGTTTGTGGAGGACCAAAGTGATGCTTTGTTGGATCTGATCATTTCCAACAACGCAGAGCTGGTTGGTAATGTAACTGTGAGGGAAAACCTTGGTAATAGCGACCACAATATAGTTACTTTTGACTTAAAATGTAGAAAACAAAGACAAGCGGGGAAGGCAAAACATATAACTTTAAAAAGGCAAACTTCCCTGGGCTGAGAGCTGCACTACAGGACATAGACTGGGGGGATGTGTTGTCAAATACTGATACAGAAGGTAAATGAGACATCTTTAAATAAACTCTAAATAACTATACAGCTAAATATATACCAAAGGGGAACAAATACCGTATTTATCAGGGTATACCACGCACCGGCCTATAACATGCACCCTCATTTTACCACGGATATTTGGGTAAAAAAAGTTTTTTACCCAAATATCCATGAAAAAATGAGGGTGCGTGTGTGCGCTTGTATATACCCCGATACACCCCCAGGAAAGGCAGGGGGAGAGAGGCCGTCGCTGCCCGCTTCTCTCCCCCTGCCTTTCCTGGGGTCTAGAGCGCTGCTGTCGGCCCTTTTCACCCCCTGGTTATCGGCGCCGCTGCCCGTTCTGTCCCCCTGACTATCGGTGCCGGCGCCGATAGCCAGGGGGAGAGAAGCGGCGCCGACAGCCAGGGGGAGAGAAGGGGCAGCGGCACCCATTGCCGGCGCCGCTGCCCCGTTGCCTCCCCCCATCCCCGGTGGCATAATTACCTGAGTCCGGTCCGCGCTGCTCCACTGCTCCAGGCCTCCGTCGTGCGTCCCCGGCGTCATTGCTATGCACGGCGCGGCGCATGACGTCAGAGCGCCGCTCCGTTCAGCGCATAGCAATGACGCCGGGGACGCACGACGGAGGCCTGGAGCAGCGGAGCAGCGCGGACCGGACTCAGGTAATTATGCCACCGGGGATGGGGGGAGGCAACGGGGCAGCGGCGCCGGCAATGGGTGCCGCTGCCCCTTCTCTCCCCCTGGCTGTCGGCGATAACCAGGGGGTGAGAAGGGCCGACAGCAGCGCTCTAGACCCCAGGAAAGGCAGGGGGAGAGAAGCGGGCAGCGACGGCCTCTCTCCCCCTGCCTTTCCTGGGGGTGTATCGGCGTATAACACGCACACAGACTTTAGGCTAAAAATTTTAGCCTAAAAAGTGCGTGTTATACGCCGATAAATACGGTATAAATGATTAAAACTAAATCCTACATGGCTGACAAATGATGTTAAAAGAGCAATAAACAACAACAAAAATAGCTTTAAAAAAATACAAATCTGATGGGTCAGCTATAACATTTAAACACTACAAGGAGCTTAATAAAATCTGTAAAAATTTAATAAAAACAGCAAAAATTCTAAATGAGAGACAGGTGGCCAAAGAAAGCAAAACTAAACCTAAATAATTTTTTTAGATATATAAATGCAAAAAAAACAAGGACAGAGCATGTAGGACCCCTTAATAATGATAATGGGGAGGTTGTCACAGGCGATATAGAGAAAGCAGAGCTACTGAATGGGTTCTTTAGTTCTGTATATACTAAGGAAGAAGGAGCTGACATTGGACAGGTCAGTGCTGGTAACACATCATGTAATGTACTGAACTGGCTTAATGAAGAAATGGTACAAGGTAAGTTAAGTAATATAAATGTAAGCAAATCTCCAGGGCCAGATGGATTGCACCCAAGAGTTCTTAGAGATCTAAGTTCAGCAATATCTGTACCCCTGTTCATGATATTTAGAGATTCACTGGTGTCTGGTATAGTGCCAAGGGACTGGCGCAAGGCGAATGTGGTGCCAATCTTCAAAAAGGGCTCTAGGTCTTCCCCAGGAAACTATAGACCCAGGGGTGTGGAAATTTTTTTAAAAACTACTTGTCCAAGGGACTAAAACGGAGCAGAATCTATTTGTCCCTCATAACAATCCACTTGTCTTGGTACAAAATAATTGTAACCTAAATAGTATGTAAATAAGGTATTTTCTTAATGAAAACTTGATAGGCAGACCAGTATGTCACCCCATTAGGTGGATAGGGTCCCTCATAAGTAAGTCCGCCCCACTAATGGAATACTGCAGTGCAAAATAACTGATACTGACCGCTGGGAAACCCCTCCCCCCCGATCTCTTGTAAGGGGCCCCGGCAGGAATGGGGGCTTGTCCGCATGACGCAGTGGCCGACAGGCCCCCATCCCCATGTATCCCATAGATACATGCAGGGGGCATTTCAGCAGCCGTGTCTTGCAGGGATGGAACATTCCCTTCATGCCGTCTGCTGGGGCCTCATACAAGAGATGGGGGAGGGGGTTGTCCCAGCGGTCAGACCCCCGCGATCTATCACTTATGGGGATAAGTTATTTTGCACTACAGTATTCCTTTAAGTAGGTAGTCCCCCTTCAGGTAGGTATGTCCCTTTATCCGGTAGGGATCAAGTAGGGCCCCCTGCGCCATTATGTTACCCCACCCTCCTCTGATGCCCCCTGCGCCATTATATTTCCCCCCTCTGATGCCGCCTGTCATTATAATCCCCCCTCTGATGACACAGGGGGCATCAGAGGGGGGGGGGGATATGACACAGGGGGCATCAGAGGGGGGGGGGATATGACACAGGGGGCATCAGAGGGGGGTGGATATGACACAGGGGGCATCAAGGGGGGGGATATGACACAGGGGGCATCAGAGGGGGGGGGGATATGACACAGGGGGCATCAGAGGGGGGGATGTGACACGGGGCATCAGAGGGGGGGGGGGGATGTGACACGGGGCATCAGGGGGGGGATGTGACACGGGGGGCAGCAGAGGGGGAATATACAGGGGGCATCAGAGGGGGAGGGGGGATATAATGACACTGAGGGCATTAGATCTCTTCCACCCCCCCCCCCCCACCTCTGATGCCCCCTGTGTCATTATATTCCCCCCCTCCCTTCCCTTCTGATGCCCCTCTTGTCATTATAACCCCCCCCTCCCTTCCCTTCCCTTCTGATGCCCCTCTTGTCATTAGATTTCAGCCCAACCCCCCTCTCCTCTCCCACATTATTTACCAAACCTCCCCTCCTTTCTGATTCCCTGCTACCTGTACTCCGGCCCCATGTGTCCTCCGGCAGGCCCACACTGTGAATTCACACAGGTCCGCTCACACTGTTACAGTACTTACATCTCCCTGCAGCAGTCTATAATGAGACTTCCTTGCGGTGATGCGTATGTGATGACATCACCAATCGCGCGCATCCTCGCAAGGAAGTCTCGTTATAGACTGCTGCAGGGAGATGTAAGTACTGTAACAGTGTGAGCGGACCTGTATGAATTCTTCCGGCATTTAATGCTGCTTGCCCGAATCAGGGCTAAATGCCTGAAGAAATCACCTTCCCGGCGTCCGGAACTGCTTGTCCCGGGCGTCGGGCGATAGGAATTCCACATCCCTGATAGACCGGTAAGTATAACCTGCATTGTGGGTAAATTGTTTGAAGGACTTATAAGGGATTACATACAGGAATACATAGGGAATAATTGTATTATAAGTGATAGCCAGCATGGGTTTACTAAGGATAGAAGTTGTCAAACCAATCTAATTTGCTTTTATGAAGAAGTGAGTAGAAGGCTTGACAGAGGAATGGCTGTGGATATAGTGTTTCTGGATTTTGCTAAAGCGTTTGATACTGTCCCTCATAGACGTCTGACAGGTAAGTTAAGGTCTTTGGGTTTGGAAACTTTAGTTTGGAACTGGATTGAACACTTGGTCATGGATCGTACCCAGAGAGTGGTGGTCAATGATTCGTACTCTGATTGGTCCCCGGTTATTAGTGGTGTAACCCAAGGTTCAGTACTGGGCCCGCTGTTGTTTAATTTATTTATCAATGATATAGAGGATGGCATTAACAGCTCTGTTTCTATCTTTGCAGATGACACCAAGCTTTGTAGCACGGTCTATAGAGGATGTGTATAGGTTACAAGAGGACTTGGATAGACTAAGTGTCTGGGCATCCACTTGGCAAATGAGGTTCAATGTGGATAAATGTAAAGTTATGCATCTGGGTACTAATAACATGCATGCGTCGTATGTCTTTGGCAGAGTCACTGGTAGAGAAGGATCTGGGTGTAATTGTAGATCACAGACTACAGAATAGCATGCAATGTCAGGCTGCTGCTTCCAAGGCCGGCAGGATATTGTCATGTATAAAAAGAGAGAGGGAGGAAGGCGCCTCATGTGCGGGATCAGTAGATCTTGTTGGTGGGGGTAGGGGACGGTAATTCCCAAGCCGCTTACCAAAGTTGGTTGTGCGCCCACACACAACAAGGTAAAGTGCAGAAGAAATATAGAAGAAGGTCCACTGCAGCCCTCCTGGGTAAGAGTAAAATCAAAACCGAATGACCAGGGAGTCAGGAGTTTGTCTGGCGCAGAGAGGAACCATCATTCAGCCAAGTAAAATCAATGGATTTATTAGATGCAATGCGTTTCACTGCGCATGCGCAGCTTCATCAGGCATGACAAGAGAAGGCTGGTAACAGATATATATACCTCCAGGAATTAACCATTAGAGTACTTTTTGAAAGAGTTGTTACATAAAATTACATATCCACATATGAATGTGACAATGTATGAAAAATATATAAATAGATATAAATAAATATAAATAGACAGACAAAAGTCTAAAAAATAATAATGAAACAATAATGTAAAAGCACAATGGAATCATATAAACATATATATATAATATAATTATCGCATGTGGTGTGAATATACCACCACAAGCGACTCAAGCAATCACACCGCTTAGTCACCGGTGCGGCATTCAACAATGCAAGTTGGATATTATTTCAAAAAATATATATAATATAAAAGAATATGGACCTATAAGGTGCTATGTATGTTAGTTCAAAGAGTAAAAAATTGATTTGTATATCGCTGCATTATTAAATGGATAATGATAGTATAAATAAAAAATAAACAGTGCAATAAAACAAATCGCAACTGACCAGAGGGTGATGTATGAATACTACTTAGAGGAAGTGAGAAAAATGAACTAGAATAACTAGTGCGGTATTGAATACAGCACCCGGCGAAAACGCAGGGTGTGAATATTCGTAAAAAGATCCAAATTTACAAACATTATATAAATAAATAAAAGATACAGAAGTTTCTGTATGCAGAAAGGAAGGAAAAACAAAAAACCGAACTTGGATAATAAAACATAAGGAATAATAAATACACAGTGGGGCGCTCCAGGGTGAACAGCACAGAAGGAACAACGAAAAAAACAGATCAAAATATAATATTTTGGAGATTAATCCATTGGAAGAAATGGAAAGTTTTTAAACCCTAATTTATCAGATTATTTAACTGTATCGATACATTCATTAAAACCTTGAGGGTGCAAAGTATGTAGTTTGTGAATCCAGAAGGATTCACGATTATTTAATCTTTGTATTCTGTTAGGTAAATGAATGGGGATAGTTTCTAGAATAATTAATTTCAAAGTTTCGGTATTTTTTTTGATGGTGGAGAGTGAAGTGTCGGGACAAACTATGCAACAAAAAACCATGTTTTATGTTCCATCTGTGCTTGTTCATCCTGGAGCGCACCGTTTGTGTGGTGCGGCCAACGTATTGGCGGTCGCAACCACAGGTTAATAGATAGATAGCAAAAGTGGTGTCGCAATTTAGTGAATCTTTTATTTTAAATGTTTGTTGTGTGGAAAAGGAAGAGAAAGTATCAGTTTGGATGATCCATTCGCAACAAAGGCAGCGACTTTTTTTTTTTTTTACAAGGGAGACAATATGGTTTAATGGAACAGGTATTCTGTGGTGTAAGATGTTCGGAAAATCTACTGGGGGCTAATAAATTGCTAAGATTTTTGGAACGTCTGTAGGTGACATTTGGAACTGGGGGAATTATTTGGTTTAGAATTTTATCATTTTGAATAATGGGCCAGTTTTTAGTTAGTATTTTTCTGATATTAGATGCCTCAATATTGAAATTCGTAACAAAGTTATATCTAAAGGGGTTATGAGGCTGATTGGAACTAGATTTTTTGGAAATAGATGTAACCAAATCAGATTGTTTTTTATCCTTCACCTTCATGTATGCCTTAGTTAAGAGCGATTTAGGATAGCCCTTCTGTATGAAGCGTTGTTTTAAAACCTCAGCTTGAGAAATAAAATGTGAATCAGAAGTACAGTTTCTGCGAATTCGTAAATATTGGCCGAATGGCACCCCTCTTAGCCAGCTTGGATAATGTGCACTGTCGAACTTTAAAAAAACTGTTAATATCAACGGATTTGAAAAAAGTCTTCGTGGAAATAGTGCCATCGACTGTTTTATGGATATCAAGGTCTAAAAATTGGATCCAATTTTTAGACCTTGATATCCATAAAACAGTCGATGGCACTATTTCCACGAAGACTTTTTTCAAATCCGTTGATATTAACAGTTTTTTAAAGTTCGACAGTGCACATTATCCAAGCTGGCTAAGAGGGGTGCCATTCGGCCAATATTTACGAATTCGCAGAAACTGTACTTCTGATTCACATTTTATTTCTCAAGCTGAGGTTTTAAAACAACGCTTCATACAGAAGGGCTATCCTAAATCGCTCTTAACTAAGGCATACATGAAGGTGAAGGATAAAAAACAATCTGATTTGGTTACATCTATTTCCAAAAAATCTAGTTCCAATCAGCCTCATAACCCCTTTAGATATAACTTTGTTACGAATTTCAATATTGAGGCATCTAATATCAGAAAAATACTAACTAAAAACTGGCCCATTATTCAAAATGATAAAATTCTAAACCAAATAATTCCCCAAGTTCCTAATGTCACCTACAGACGTTCCAAAAATCTTAGCAATTTATTAGCCCCCAGTAGATTTTCCGAACATCTTACACCACAGAATACCTGTTCCATTAAACTATATTGTCTCCCTTGTAAAAAAAAAAAAGGCGCTGCCTTTGTTGCGAATGGATCATCCAAACTGATACTTTCTCTTCCTTTGCCACACAACAAACATTTAAAATAAAAGATTCACTAAATTGCGACACCACTTTTGCTATCTATCTATTAACCTGTGGTTGCGACCGCCAATACGTTGGCCGCACCACACAAACGGTGCGCTCCGCGATGAACAAGCACAGATGGAACATAAAACATGTTTTTTTGTTGCATAGTTTGTCCCGACACTTCACTCTTCACCATCAAAAAAATACCGACACTTTGAAATTAGTTATTCTAGAAACTATCCCCATTCATTTAACAGAATACAAAGATTAAATAATCGTGAATCCTTCTGGATTCACAAACTACATACTTTGCACCCTCAAGGTTTTAATGAATGTATCAATACAGTTAAATAATCTGATAAATTAGGGTTTAAAAACTTTCCATTTCTTCCAATGGATTAATCTCCAAAATATTATATCTTGATCTGTTTTTTTCGTTGTTCCTTCTGTGCTGTTCACCCTGGAGCGCCCCACTGTGTATTTATTATTCCTTATGTTTTATTATCCAAGTTCGGTTTTTTGTTTTTCCTTCCTTTCTGCATACAGAAACTTCTGTATCTTTTATTTATTTATATAATGTTTGTAAATTTGGATCTTTTTACGAATATTCACACCCTGCGTTTTCGCCGGGTGCTGTATTCAATACCGCACTAGTTATTCTAGTTAATTTTTCTCACTTTCTCTAAGTAGTGTTCATACATCACCCTCTGGTCAGTTGCGATTTGTTTTATCGCACTGTTTATTTTTTATTTTTTTTGTTTATACTATCATTATCCATTTAATAATGCAGCGATATACAAATCAATTTTTTACTCTTTGAACTAACATACATAGCACCTTTATAGGTCCATATTATTTTATATTATATATATTTTTTGAAATAATATCCAACTTGCGTTGTTGAATGCCGCACCGGTGACTAAGCGGTGTGATTGCTTGAGTCGCTTGTGGTGGTATATGCACACCACATGCGATAATTATATTATATATATATGTTTATATGATTCCATTGTGCTTTTACATTATTGTTTCATTATTATTTTTGTGACTTTTGTCTGTCTATTTATATTTATTTATATCTATTTATATATTTTTCATACATTGTCACATTCATATGTGGATATGTAATTTTATGTAACAACTCTTTCAAAAAGTACTCTAATGGTTAATTCCTGGAGGTATATATATCTGTTACCAGCCTTCTCTTGTCATGCCTGATGAAGCTGCGCAAGCGCAGCGAAACGCGTTGCATCTAATAAATCCATTGATTTTACTTGGCTGCCTGATGGTTCCTCTCTGCGCCAGACAAACTCCTGACTCCCTGGTCATTCGGTTTTGATGTATAAAAAGAGGCATGAACTCGAGGGACAGGGACATAATACTCCCCCTTTATAAAGCATTGGTATGGCCTCACCTGGAATATGCTGTTCAGTTTTGGGCACCAGTCCATAAAAGGGACACTGTGGAGCTGGAAAGGGTGCAGAGACGCGCGACTAAACTAATATGGGGCATGGAACATCTTAGTTATGAGGAGCAATTAAAGGAGTTACAATTGTTTAGTCTTGAGAAGAGACGTTTAAGGGGGGATATGATAAATGTATATAAGTATATTAATGGCCATACAAAAAATATGGAGAAAAACTGTTCCAGGTTAAACCCCCCCCCCCCCCCCAAAGGACGAGGGGGCACTCCCTCCGTCTGGAGAAGAAAAGGTTTAGTCTAAAGGGGCGACACGCCTTCTTTACCATAAGTACTGTGAACTTATGGAACAGTCTACCTCAGGAACTGGTCACAGCAGGAAAATTTAACAGCTTTAAAACAGGGTTAGATACATTCCTGGAACAAAATAACATTAATGCTTATGAAGAAATATAAAATCCCATCCCTTCCCCAATATTGCGCCACACCCCTACCCTTCAATTCCCTGGTTGAACTTGATGGACAAATGTCTTTTTTTTCAACCGTACTAACTATGTAGCCAACTTTGCCTGGTCTCCCTACCTAAACCTCGTGGAAGAGTAAAGACAACAATGTCTTGACCTCCTATGCCGACCTCTGGTAAAGCTGAACTGTAATGACGAGATTGTAGGCCAAAAATAAATGGATTTGTTACTTTGCAGGGGTTTGGCTTGTGGGAGGGGTGTGACTTGCAAGCCATATGAACAATAAACCTGGAAATGCAGAGCTTGTGGAGTAAGGTTGGACAGAGCTGCAATGGAGATGTGGTTGAAGGACCTGTGATGTGGGTGTATGGCAAAAAATTTTTTGGCCTTGGGCCGGAAAAAAAAAGACCAAAAATAGAAGGGACGTGGCTTGCGCCGGCTCCCGCGATATGAAGCGGGATCGCGCCGCGATCCCGCATCATATCGCGTCGGTCCCGGCGCACATCAACGGCCGGGACCCGCGGCTAATACCACACATCGCCGATCGCGGCGATGTGCGGTATTAACCCTTTAGAAGCGGCAGTCAAAGCTGACCGCCGCTTCTAAAGTGAAAGTGACCCGGCTGCTCAGTCGGGCTGTTCGGGACCGCCGCGGTGAAATCCCCGCATCCCGAACAGCTGACCGGACACCGGAAGGGCCCTTACCTGCCTCCTCGGTGTCCGATCGGCGAATGACTGCTCCGTGCCTGAGATCCAGGCAGGAGCAGTCAAGCGCCGATAACGCTGATCACAGGCATGTTAATACACGCCTGTGATCAGGATGAGAGATCAGTGTGTGCAGTGTTATAGGTCCCTATGTGACCTATAACACCGCAAAAAAAAAATGTAAAAAAAAAGTGTTAAAGGTCATTTAACCCCGTCCCTAATAAAAGTTTGAATCACCCCCCTTTTCCCATAAAAAAAATAAGTGTAAAAAAAAAATAAACGTGGTATCGCCGCGTGCGTAAATGTCCGAACCATAAAAATATATCATTAATTAAACCGCACGGCCAATGGCGTACGCGCAAAAAAATTCCAGCGTATTTTGGTCACTTTTTATACCATTAAAAAATTAATAAAAAGTGATCAAAAAGTCCGATCAAAACAAAAATCATACCAATAAAAACTTCAGATCACTGCGCAAAAAATGAGTCCTCATACCGCCCTGTACGTGGAAAAATAAAAAAGTTATAGCGGTCAGAAGATGACCTGTTTAAACGTATAAATTTTCCTGCATGTAGTTATGATTTTTTCCAGAAGTGCAACAAAATCAAACCTATATAAGTAGGGTATCATTTTAACCGTATGGACCTACAGAATAAGGTGTAATTTTTACCGAAATATGCACTGCGTAGAAACAGAAGCCCCAAAATTTACAAAATGGCGTTTGTTTTTTTTTTCGATTTTGTCGCACAATGATTTTTTTTTTCCGCTTCGCCGTGCATTTTTGGGTAAAATGACTAATGTCACTGCAAAGTAGAATTGGCGACGCAAAAAATAAGCCATAATATGGATTTTTAGGTGGAAAATTGAAAGGGTTATGATTTTTAAAAGGTAAGGAGGAAAAAACGAAAGTGGAAAAACCCTGAGTCCTTAAGGGGTTAAGGACCAGGCCATTTTACACCTTAGGACCAGAGCGTTTTTTGAACATCTGACCACTGTCACTTTAAACATTAATAACTCTGGAATGCTTTTACCTATCATTCTGATTCCGAGATTGTTTTTTCATGACATATTCTACTTTGTTATTGGTAAAATTTTGTCGATACTTGCATCGTTTCTTAGTGAAAAATTCCCAAATTTGATGAAAAAATAGAAAATTTTGCATTTTTCTAACTTTGAAGCTCTCTGCTTGTAAGGAAAATGGATATTCCAAATCATTTTTTTTAAATTCACATATACAATATGTCCACTTTATGATTGCATCATAAAATTGACGTGTTTTTACTTTTGGAAAACATCAGAGGGCTTCAAAGTTCAGCAGCAATTTTCCAGTTTTTCATAAAATTTCCAAAATCACAATTTTTCAGGGACCAGTTCAGGTTTGAAGTGGATTTGAAGGGTCTTCATCTTAGAAATACCCCATTATAAAAACTGCAGCCCCCAAATTATTCAAAATGACATTCAGTCAGCATTTTAACCCTTTAGGTGTTTCACAGGAATAGCAGCAAAGTGAAGGAGAAAATTCACAATCTTCATTTTTTACACTTGCATGTTCTTGTAGACCCAATTTTTGAATTTTTACAAGGGGTAAAAGGAGAAAATGTATACTGATATTTGTAGCCCAATTTCTCTCGAGTAAGCTCATACCTCATATGTCTATGTAAATTGTTCGGCGTGCGCAGTAGAGAGCTCAGAAGCGAAGGAGCGACAAGGGGATTTTGCAGAGTACGTTTTTCTGAAATGGTTTTTGGGGGGCATGTTGCATTTAGAAAGCCCCTATGGTGCCAGAACAGCAAAAAAAAAAACACATGGCATACCATTTTGGAAACTAGACCCCTTGAGGAACGGAACAAGGAATAAAGTGAGCCTTAATACCCCACAGGTGTTTCACGACTTTTGCATATGTAAAAAAATGTCACTAAAATGTGTGTTTCCCCCCCCCCCCCCCCCCCCCCCCCCAAATTTCACATTTATGCAAGGGTTAATAGCAGAAAATACCCCCCAAAATTTGTAACCCCATCTCTTCTGGGTATGGAGGTACCCCATAAGTTGACCTGAAGTGCACTACAGGCGAACTACAATGCTCAGAAGAGTAGGAGTCATATTTGGCTTTTTGAGAGCAAATTTTGCTCGGGGGCACTTGGGAAGCCCCTATGGTGCCAGGACAGCAAAAAATACCCACATGGCATACCATTTTGGAAACTAGACCCCTTGAGGAACGTAACAAGGAATAAAGTGAGCCTTATTACCCCACAGGGGTTTCACGACTTTTACATACGTAAAAAAAAAAAAACATTTCAGCAGGCATCCAGTTCCGATCTCTGCCCGGCGAGGTTAAAGAACTCCCTTCTGTGCTGGTGTAGAAACCTTTCCTCAAGACGTAAAGGATGCCACCTTGTTGCCACCTGGGTATAAATAGATCATGGGGGAGATCTCTGTAAGGTCCCCTGATATATTTATACATACCGTATTTATTGGCGTATACCACGCACCCCCCATTTTAACAGGGAAATTTAAGTAAAAAAAATTAAATGTAAAATAAATGACTTGGACTAAATGTCACTTCATCCCCCCCAACTTTGTTTTCTTCTACACCTCAGTTTGGTCCCGTCCCCTCCAGTGCCACATCATTCCTTCCCTTTTATCTGTTCCTGTGCGACATTTACCCCTCTTATCGCCACCCCCCATGTCTCATAATTTCCCCCTGTCATAGACCACCACTAGCCATACAGACAGTAAGCATTTAGTGCCTCCCCCACCATCATTTCCCCCTGTCTCATCATGTCCCCATCATTCCCCCCCTCATTTCCCCGTCTCATCATCCCCCCCACCCTGTCTCATCATGTTCCCCCTCATCATCCCCCCCCAACCTGTCTCATCATGCCCCTCATCATTCCCTCCCCCCCCCCCCCCCCCCATCATGCCAATGACTGTCCGGGCATGCTGGGAGTAGTAGTTTTGCAACATCTGGAGGTCCGCAGGTTGAAGACCACTGTATGCTATTCTTCCCCTCCATCATTCCCCCTTTTCCCTGCTTTTCATAGTTTTTTTTTTCTCCCTTACCTGGCTGCGCTTCGGCTGTCTTGTGGGCTGCGGTCAGTGAAGCAGATGAGTGACGTCCTCTCCCGGCTCCTCTGCACGGCATCAGGGATGTCACTTTTCGGCAGCGACTACAGGAAATGAAAAGTGAAGTCACTGATGCCGCGCAGAGAAGCTGGGAGAGGACGTCGCTCATCTGCTTCACTGACAGCAGCCTGTAAGACCCCCCCCGCCTGACCTGTCCTGCCGAAGCGCAGCAAGGTAAGGAAAATAAAAAAACTATAAAATGCAGGGAAAAGGGGAATGGTGAGGGAGGGGGGAGGTAAGAAAAATTTAAAGTAAAACTGTCACTTGTTTTCTCCCGCACTTTCCACAGGTACTGGGGGATAGTGCGGGAGATGCTGATTAAAACGTAGGGCAGATCCAGACAAGGTAGGGCTCATTTTAATCAGCGTCTCCCGCACTATCCACCAGTACCTGTGGATAGTGCGGGAGAAAACAAGTGACAGTTTTCCAGAGCGGGGAGGAGACTCCGCTGGTCACTGATTTTAAGTGGCCCCGGCCCTGCTGCCAATACTTAAAAAGCAGCCGCTGCTGCGGCCACTTTAAATCCGTGACCAGAAGATTTATCGGCGTATAACACGCTGGCAGGCTTTTTGCCTTAAATTTAAGTTTTAAAAGTGCGTGTTATGTGCCGATAAATACGGTAGTTATTAGGTCTCCCCTAAACTTATTTTTTCTGAACTAAATAACCGGAATTCTGATAATCTTTCTGGGTACTGTAGTCCTCCCATTCCCCGTATTACTCTGGTTGCCCGTCTTTGAACCCTCTCCAGCTCCACTATATCTTTCTTGTACACTGGTGCACAGCACTGTACACAGTATTCTATGTGTGTTCTGACTAGTGATTTGTACAGCGGTAGAATTATTTCCTTGCCGTGGGCATCTATGCTCCTATTGCTGCTGGACACTGGTCACTACAGCTAGAGATGAGCGAACTTACAGTAAATTCAATTTGTCACAAACTTCTCGGCTCGGCAGTTGATGACTTATCCTGCATAAATTAGTTCAGCTTTCAGGTGCTCCGGTGGGCTGGAAAAGGTGGATACAGTCCTAGGAAAGATTCTCCTAGGACTTTATCCACCTTTTCCAGCCCACGGGAGCACCTGAAAGCTGAACTAATTTATGCAGGATAAGTCATCAACTGCCGAGCCGAGAAGTTCGTGACGAATCAAATTTACTGTAAGTTCGCTCATCTCTAACTACAGCTAAATTCACTAATTAAGACTCCCAAGTCCTTCTCCATGTCAGTCGTCCCAAATGTTCTCCCACTTAATACATAATCCCAGCCCAGATTTTTCTTTCCCATGTGCATAACCTTACATTTATCAGTGTTGAACCTCATGTGCCATTCCCCAGCCCAAACCTCCAACCCACTGTCCTCTATAGTGTTTACCGCATTACAGAGTTTAGTATCATCTGCAAAGATTGCTCCTTTACTATTCAACCCCTCTACAAGGTCATTAGAAATATATTAAGTAGAACAGGACCCAAGACTGACCCCTGTGTTACCCCACTAGTAACAGTCACCCAATCAGAATATGTACCATTAATAACATAGTTACATAGTTAGTACGGTCGAAAAAAGACATATGTCCATCAAGTTCAACCAGGGAATTGAAGGGTAGGGGTGTGGCGCGATATTGGGGAAGGGATGGGATTTTATATTTCTTCATAAGCATTAATGTTATTTTGTTCCAGGAATGTATCTAATCCTGTTTTAAAGCTGTTAATTTTTCCTGTTGTGACCAGTTCCTGAGGTAGACTGTTCCATGAGTTCACAGTTCTCATGGTAAAGAAGGCATGTCGCCCCTTTAGACTAAACTTTTTCTTCTCCAGACGGAGGGAGTGCCCCTTCGTTCTTTGGGGGGGTTTAACCTGGAACAGTTTTTCTCCATATTTTTTATATGGGCCATTAATAGACTTATATGTTTATCATATCCCCCCTTAAACGTCTCTTCTCAAGACTAAACAATTGTAACTCCTTTAATCGCTCCTCGTAGCTAAGATGTTCCATGCCCCATATTAGTTTAGTTGCGCGTCTCTGCACCCTTTCCAGCTCCACAGTGTCCCTTTTATATACAGGCGACCAAAACTGAACAGCATATTCCAGAGAGGCCGTACCAATGCTTCATAAAGGGGGAGTATTATGTCCCTGTCCCTTGAGTTCATGCCTCTTTTGATACATGGCAATATCCTGCTGGCTTTGGAAGCAGCAGCCTGACATTGCATGCTATTCTGTAGTCTGTGATCCACTAGTACACCAAGATCCTTCTCTACCAGTGACTCTGCCAGTTTAATCCCCCCCCTAAGACATACGACGCATGCAGGTTATTAGTACCCAGATGCATAACTTTATATTTATCCACATTGAACCTCATTTGCCAAGTGGATGCCCAGACACTTAGTCTATCCAATTCATCTTGTAACCTATACACATCCTCTATAGACTGTACCGTGCTACAAAGCTTGGTGTCATCTGCAAAGATAGAAACAGAGCTGTTAATGCCATCCTCTATATCAATGATAAATAAATTAAACAACAGCGGTCCCAGTACAGAACCTTGGGGTACACCACTAATTACCGGGGACCAATCAGAGTATGAATCATTGACCACCACTCTCTGGGTACGATCCATGAGCCAGTGTTCAATCCAGTTACAAACTAAAATTTCCAAACCCAAAGACCTTAACTTACCTGTCAGACGTCTATGAGGGACAGTATCAAATGCTTTAGCAAAATCCAGAAACACTATATCCACAGCCATTCCTCTGTCAAGGCTTCTACTCACCTCTTCATAAAAGCAAATTAGATTGGTTTGACAACTTCTATCCTTAGTAAACCCATGCTGGTTATCACTTATAATACAATTATCCCCTATGTATTCCTGTATGTAATCCCTTATAAGTCCTTAAAACAATTTACCCCCAATGCATGTTAAACTTACCGGTCTATAGTTTCCTGGGGAAGACCTAGAGCCCTTTTTGAAAATTGGCACCACATTCGCCTTGCGCCAGTCCCTTGGCACAATACCAAACACCAGTGAATCTCTAAATATCATGAACAGGGGTACAGATATTGCTGAACTTAGATCTCTAAGAACTCTTGGGTGCAATCCATCTGGCCCTGGAAATGTGCTTACATTTATATTACTTAACTTACTTTGTACCATCTCTACATTAAGCCAGTTCAGTACATTACATGATGTGTTAAAAGCACTGACCTGTCCAATGTCAGCTCCTCCTTCTTCCCTAGTATATACAGAACTAAAGAACCCATTCAGTAGCTCCGCTTTCTCTTTATCGCCTGTGACAACCTCCCCATTATCATAATTAAGGGGTCCTACATGCTCTGTCCTTGGTTTTTTTGCATTTATATATCTAAAAAAATATTTAGGATTAGTTTTGCTTTCTTTGGCCACCTGTCT